>NC_056745.1:856079787-856122287 GCF_019279795.1 Protopterus annectens
ACAAACATACATTTCCTATGCTGGGAGCTGCTTACACCACAAGAGGCTTAACTTCCTATGCTTACTGTGCATTACATATGTTTACTGCCACTTATTTGTGCTTATTTGTGCCTTATACATTATGACAATACCACTTTGATTGAAAGGATCTGGTTAATAGTCCCGTGCGATACACACGTTCACCTTTACATGTTTAAATGTCGGCTTTACAGCAGAGCAACATTCATTCCACAAGGAAAATGATATGTGCTATTGTTGACCTTGAACCGTGAATACTTTTTCATTAGGAGGATGCTCTAACCACTACAATATTGGTGTTCTGCCTCATTTATATGTATACCCATGGTGCATAGTTACCCGAACACATGCCTCATCACTTCAGTTACACAGCAGGCATCCATTTTCATGTTGGGAAAACCGCACTACTACACATGCGCCATTCCCTATTCCCTACTGCTTTGGACTCGTGCCGCATGTTGACTCACTCCGAGGATATTCAGACCTCCAAAGCCTATAGTCCTGGCACATACGTGTGTTCGATTGTCAGGGTGTTTATATGGTCTTCCAGGTTTAGGCTTGTCCGACTGGGGACCTTCACTGCCCTGTACCTAGTTGAAAGTCAGACTTAGGAGTGGGGGATCGTTCGTTCAACTTTTAGCATCCTACCTGTGGTTGGGGATGCAAAGGTGTGCTCACCTATGGCCATTTTGATATATAACAGCACTAACTATTATGGGGATTTCCTATATTGTGATCATTGAATCACCATCACGCATACATGCTTGCATACTCGCTTACATCTCGGGTTGCTACCTTTTCATATGGCCAAAGCAAGGCATTTTCAGGACACACATCAGATTTTACAGGCTGACACATACCCACGGTCAGTACAAAGGTTAGAACATTACTTATTTGCCTAAATGAAAGCTTATTATTGTAGCAGTTTAGTTGCTTAAGCTGTTTCTTGTAACTTTAAGTATTTTACATACAGAAATAACTGTTTTATGCAACTGTTACATGAAATATGGGACATATTTCCTACAATCACAGGACATTTGCCATTGTATTATATTTGGTCTGGACACAACTGCCCAAAAAGGGACTGTCACTCACAAGTTGGGGCAGGTGGTAACCCTACTTATGTCTGCTTTAAAGCGCCTTAAGCACCCTATATCCGACTGCCACTATGCAAATGTGTAAGGTATATATTCCCAATAACGCACGTGGGGAGACTTGCATCACAGTCAGGTGTTTAATCCCGGGTCGTAGGTTCTGCAGGACCGGCTGGAGGCTGAGCAGTCTTGTGGACAACTACTGCTCATAGAACTTGTGCCCAGATGTATACAGGACTGGACATCATGTCGTGACACCAAGTCTAATGTTTAGAACAGATACATATCCCATGAGGGATATCCAAAAATTGTGGGTACTGATGACCTTCTTTGCTTTACGGCTGTAAGGTAGGGTTATACATGCAAGGGATACACAGTTTGCAATCCTGAGACTGCCTAGGGTGAGACTGCCTACTAGATATGGGTAGGGGTCACTATGTGCAGATATAGCTGTGCCTGTCTAGCAGCCCAAGTATGGCTGGTTTTGGTGGAATTTCAGGAAGGGGGGGGTGGTGTGCTGTGAAGGGGATGATGGGTATTCAATTATGTATCCAGGTGTGTTGGGGTTGGATGGCTGAGTTCAGGCCAGACCATTATGTGGGTATGTGCCGGTAACATTTCTGTACATGTGTATTGCACATTTTAATGTTCACATGTTTGTGGAATTGTATTGCGGATGTGTATATTTGTTCTTTGGTTATCTTCCTGATTCACCCACTGCTCCCTCGTAGACCACCAGTTCACCTATTGTGCATCCAACCCAGTCTCCCCTTGGCGAATTATTACATTACCCATCACCCACCACCCCGATATTCCACAGACACCATTCATCCCTTCTCTAGTTGATGGCCCATGGCACAGTCAACAGAACACATTGCATACACTACATATCTCTGGGACCAATATGGTTGTGAGGTCTACACTAGCATTTCTGATCATCCACATGCTGTACTTCACACACATAGGTACACGCAATTACTTATCTTTCATGACATGGTAGGAAGACCCGGGTAATACCCGTTCATCTATGGGCCATCCTGACAAGGATGAGTTGGACCGTGAATGGGCAGATATTGGGCGAATGCTCTGACCATTGGTAGGGTTGCCACCTTTTCATATGACCTGGATGGGACATTTTCGGGACACACATCTGAATTTACAGGCCAACACATACCCACGGTCATTGCAAAGGATAGTACTTTAGTTTTATGCCTACATATAAGCTTTTATTGTTGTAGCGGTGTAGTTACAACATGAAGCACTTGTAAAGTAAGACAACTGCCGCCATCCTTCTTTGTTGTTTATTTTTATAACCCACTTCCAGTTGTGATACCTATCACTCTGTCTAAATTCATGGGGAGTTCCAGCTTTATTTGCAAATTATCTGCAAAAAGGTACTCTTTATCTTACCTTCTAACAAAATGGATTGGAAAAGTTGTTGACATTGTTGACATACAGCCTTCAAATGACCAACAAATGGTATGCTGGTCAACACACAGAGTATCACTGACAAGTAAAGCGGAGGCTTTTTTTGTGTATATACAATATAGTTTTTTTTGTGTGTGTTTGTGTGCACGCACACATGCATGTACTTGGTGGCATTGCAGCTGACTATAAATGATGTTTAACCCATGGCTGGACTAAATGTTCTGTTTGATTTAGTAGCCACTCAGGGCTCTACACATATATTCATACTTCTCAGCCTTTTAGTGCAAAAAATCTGGACAAAGCCTAAAACAATGGGGGAACAAAGACCTAAAAATAGGGACAGATTTTAAATGTTGTTTTTACAAACTTAAAAAGTTGTTAGAATAACATGTTTCATGTGAGGATACATTTTCTGAATGATATCAAATCTGAAATGCAAATGTATGTCATTATTTAATTACATCAACCAAAAATAGGAGGCAAATATCTGGACAGTTGAGAGATATTTATATTTTCAGTTCTCAGAACCAAACATTAGACTATAAGTAACACTGGGTATTCCAAGTGAGTATTCAGTTTCATTATTATAACATTGCTACATCTGAATATGTTTAGTCCGGATACCTAACTGTAATTCCCATTTTCAGTAAGACAGAAGAATTCTGTTGATGAGTCCTTAGAAATGGGGATAAACATTTCCCTTAGTTTAGTTTGATAGTTATTTTATGAAATTTGTCAGAGTTTACAGTAAATATTTAATTCTTTAAGATGAGAACATACATTTATTCAAACAAATCCACTGTAGAAGGTGGGATTTAGAGTCAAGCTTACAGATTTCGCCTTAATGCTGGAATATTGATATGGAAGATCACCTGCAAAGAGACTAATAGCTAATCTGGAGTTGAAAGGTCTGTGAGATCAAAACTAACTTTTTGGGGGGGAGGGTGGTGTATCTCTGACAAATCTCAGTGAAGGTTATAAGTAGGTTACTGGAAAACTAAGAATACTCAGGGATGTTAAAAGGCTTAGTAAAGCATTTGAGTTAGGTAGTGTGAGAGAGGAGTCATTGTTAGAATTCAATTCCATATTGCAGAATTATGAGACTCAACAGCCTCATAGATGAAGTTATACCTTTAACTACTGAATTATAGAAAATGAAAGGTAAGAATACACTGTTGGAAACAGTGAAAATCTCAAACCACTCAACATTAATGGGGCAGCAAACAGAGAAGAAGTTTGACACTGTTTTATTTGAACAAGACTTCTTTAGGAAAAAAAGTGGTACAAAGATAGACAATAATTCTAACACTTTCATCTTTTTAAATTCAATACGTTTTCCAAAAAAAAAAAAGGTAAAGAGTGAAGTTTAAATGAAATGCTTATACAGTTACTTGATGCTAAGCAATAAATGACATGCTGATTATTATGACTCTACCAATAAAGAGAAAAACAAAAACAGCACTGCACAAGCAGCATGCAGTAGATTATAGTAATTATTGCAACACAAGTGCATACTCTTTAAATTTAAAATGTACAGTCAAACGCAATTCACTTTTTAGATTAGAACCACAAACTCAACACCAGTACTGCTAGTGTCATGCCAAGTAGGGATAAGAATTATCCATTTCAAAACACCTCACAGCAAAAGTTAAGAAGAAAACACACAGACTGCAAGCACTTCACCAGTATCTCACTTTCTTTATTCCAGCGATCTGGTACCTCGGCAATTTGCCTTCAAGGATCACAGTTAATTGAATGCAAGCATAATACTTATATACTCATTAAGACAATTAATATCTTAATTGACTAATTAAACAATAAAAATATCAACTTTCAAAAATATTTTAAATACATTAAAGTGACCATGAATTAGAATAAATAAATAAATAAATATATATATATATATATATATATATATATATATATATATATATATATATATATATATATATATTTATATTTAAATATACAAGTATAAATAATTCATTAACTACCTAATTCCTGATTCATACCATTAGGCTTTAGAGTATTAAACTTAAAAATCATTCTAGTTTCAAGCTCCAATAATTTCACTACAATGTCATCCCCTCTTTGAAGGAAGGGCTTTCCCAATATACTAAATATTAAACTGCTAGAAGAACCACTATGTTTCTCTTGAAAATGTTTAGCAACGGGACTAATCAAATTTTGATTTCTAATGTCTTTTAAATACTCCAAAATACGGACACTTACCATGCGTTTCATTTGTCCTATGTACCACATATTTTTACATGAACAGCCCAATATGTAAACCACCTCTGTAGATTTACAACTTAAATAGTGTGTAGAAATAAAATTTATATCATTGATAACACTCAGGTTCCTGACCATATCACAAATATTACAAGAACCGCAGGGAAAAGTACCTAATTTTAAAGCTGTAATGTTATCTTTCCTTTCAATTAAATTATTATTTAATAATTCCTTAAGATTTTTTTCCTCTCTTATAGGAAAATGTAATATGTTTAGGGTATAAATGACCAATAGACTCATCATCACTAACAAGATACCAGTATTTTCTAACCAATGAAACCAGTTTCTCAGAAAAAGCAGAGAACTTGGTTACATAAAAAAGCTTTTCATCATCTTTATTATGTTCCGTAGAGAAAACTTCACGTCTTAATTCAAAATTTCCAACAGATGTACCAGTTCCGTCTACTTTTTTACCAAGTAATTTATCCCTGCATACTGATAGATGTTTTTTATTATAACCCCTTTCACTTAACCTCAACACAACTTTATTCAATTCGTTAGTTTTTTCATTTTCATTACTGGTGTGGTCAAAAATTCTCTTAAATTCACCAAAAGGTAATGCCTTTAACAGATGATCAGGATGCATGCTGGTCGCATGCAAAAACATATTAACTGAAGTAGATTTCCTAAAGGGCCTAAACCCTATATGTTCCCCGTCTTCAAATAATGTTAAATCTAAAAAATTAATCTGTTTTCTACTTAACTCATATGAAAAAGAGAGATTATGTCCATTATTATTTAGGACCTCAAAAAATTCATTTATATCTCCCTTACAAATAAGATCATCTATAAAGCGCTTATATAATATTACATTGTTCCTAAAAAAGGCAGTAGGATAAATAAATATTTTTTAAAAAAAAACATGTATATAATAGCATATGAGGGCGCAAAAGCTGCCCCCATTGCTGTACCTTTCACCTGCAAAAAATCATTATTATTAAAGAAAAAATAATTATGGGTCAAGCAAAACTCCAATAGACCCACCAGAAAGGTGGTTCTGGGCCCTTCACCTAACATATCAAAAATAGAATCCACCCCCCATCTGATATCTATGTTAGTATATAATGATTTAACATCTATAGTGACCCAATAATAGTCATGATGCCATTCAATTTGAGATATACTATTAATGAGATCCTGAGTATTAGAAATGTGAGCTACTACCTTATGTAAATGAGCTTTTAAATAAAAATCTAAAAAGGTGTTAACATTATCCAAAAAAGAACCTATCCCCGAAACTATAGGCCTGCCTGGTGGTTTTTGTAAATTTTTATGTACCTTAGGCAAAGCGTATAAAATGGGTATTGTGGTTTTTTTTATATACAATCTACGAACATCTTTGTGTTCAAAAAAGCCTAAATGTTCACCTTTTTCCAATAAGAATAGTAGCTGATCATTAAACAACATGGTGGGTTCATTATCCAGCTTCTTATATTCTTCACCATTTAGAAGTATACTATCAACCATCTCACAATAGTCAAATTTGTTCATAACAACCCAATTGCCACCTTTAACAGCACATTTAAATATGTAATTAATCTTAAATTTTTTTAATTCCTTCAAAGCTTGCCATTCATTTTTGTTTAAATTATAACATCTTTTTTCTTTACAAAACATTTTATATGCTGTTTCAATTTCTTTAAAAAGGAATTTAAAAAATACTGAGATGGCAGGCACATTAATGTTAGGTGTGAACTTGTTAGTGTTCCTTAAATGTGGCACAACCAACTTACCATAACCAGTATTATAAATACTATTATGGTCCACTTGTTCATCATTTTCATCTAACTCATAAAAGTCTGACCCATCATAGTCATACAAAGACAGATTCAATAAACTATCATCTAAATCAATAGTACTACAATGAACATTTGAGTCAACATTTCCAGAGACTAACTCATCTTCTCTTTTAAAATAAACTTTTAACAATAGCTTTCTAATGAAAGCTTTGAATTCAAAATATAAATCAGCAAGAGAAGGAAAAAAAGTTTGTATAAATTTACTACCTTTTAACAAGACACTTTTCATATCATAAGTAAGTTCTAAATTTGATAAATTTACACACATTAAAGTCTCCGTGTCAGAAATTTCTGGGCTAAAACCCGGTTCACATACCAGTTCATTATTTAAAGCGATTTCTTCCCTTCCTTCCATTCCTTCCCTTATTTGACCTATTCGTCTGAAAGGAATCTCCTGTATTCGATGAAACTGAGGCACCATCAAGAACCTCAGTTGTGTTTGCAGTCGCTGATGTAGAGCTGGCAAAAGTCACATTTTTTTAAATATTCCTGTCTGTTGAAGACGCTGAAGACGCTGAAATACTTCATTGTCTCTGACTTCCATTTCTAACCTTTGACCTGCTACGTACGGGTTCTCGTTGCCATGAGAACAAGACACCAGTCTCACAGTCTTTTAAATCACGCACTAACTTGTTTCGCTTCCTCTGGATGATTTCACATTCCAGTTTGCAAATTTTCTCATTAACTTTCGAGATTTGCATCCTATAACAGGACTCCCCCACCACCTCATCCTGTAGATGCAAAATTTCTGATTTTAACTTTTCATGAACTCTCATGTTACGTTTTATTAAAATGCGAAGCCAATTAATAGTGCATGATAGAGAAGCCTGTTTCCACTCATCAAAGAGGTCAGACTCCTCTTCAGAAAATTGTGTAGCAGGAAGTTTATCAATACGCAACCCCCTTGGAGTAATGTTTAAACTTACATATTTCTCCAACAGGCGCGTATCCAAATATAACGCTATCTCCTTAGCCATAAGTCTCTCCAGCTGTACGAACCGCCCATTTGCATCTCGATTAGTGCCCACATTCCAGGGATCCATTGTAGTGTATTTTCTTTCACGTTCATTCATGATGTCAGAAAAAAGCATAGTTCCTGACAAATGGCTCTGTTCAGAGCCTCCATTTGTTTGCGACATAATAATATGAAAAAATAACTGGTTAAGAAATGCTGGCTGGAAATCCAATTCAAAACACCTCACAGCAAAAACAAAGAAGAAAACACACAGACTGCCTGCACTTCACCAGTATCTCACTTTCTTTATTCCAGTGATCTGGTACCTCGGCAATTCGCCTTCAAGGATCACAGTTAATAAGAATTATCCATATCTACTTCTGAGGCTGCATTTTAGAAATTAAATATATCTTCAGTCACTTAATTGGCTCCAGGTCTCCTCCATCCAATTTATTCCTACAGAAGAATTTACAGTAATTAAAACTTAACGGTATCATTCATGCACACAGAAACACACACACACACACACACACACACACACACACACACACACACACACACACACACACACACACACACACACACACCAGTCTTTAGTTGTTATTTAAAGGAATGTATTAAAACAGCATATTTCCATATCTTTTGTCATATTATAAACTTCAGTTACTGCCAAAAATAATAAAATATTTAAAAAACAGGAATGCATCTGTAAACCTGCATATTATCCATGCTTATTTTCTCACCTTGGCATGGAAGAAGCCAGCTTAAAATGATTGCTGACAAAACCAATTTCTCAAACTGTAAAAAGAAAACCTGAAAAAATACTTTTTCCCTGAAATATAGACAGTCCCGTATATCAGGCCATCCAAACAGCTCCATAAAACACTATATAATCATTAAAAAAGAGCTGTTGTGTTGCACTGTCTAAAATATATACCATGTCTGGGCTTGGATTATTCTGGGTTACTCATTTTAGTATGGCTATTTGGTCAGTTTGGCATTGCATTATGACCAAACCACATGATGCTCGAGTAAAGCCATCATAATCCATAACTGGAAATTATATCTTATTGTAGTTAATGTACATTACAAGTTACAAATTCCTATAACCACTGGTAATGCGATTGAAATGGCATTATTCAAACAAAGTACTTAATATCTTAAAGAGTTCACTTAAAATATAATTTTACTTTTCTTTGAAGTTTCAAGTGTTGGCATGCATATATAAAGATCTATACCCTGGTCACAATCAGACATTTATGTATATAATCAAGCAAAGCATCTGCAGTGAAACATAAATTGCTCTAATGGTCTTCTACTTTAATATTATTTGGAGAATCAACAACTTTTTTCTCTAAATGTTGAGCCCCGACTATGTTAAACCCATTACAAAGCACACAAAGCAATTTGGAACATTGGGAAGAAAATTATTTGCTGCTTCTGGTTTTGTTACAAGCATTCATACTTGCATAATACAAACTGCTAGGCTTTGTTACTAAATCAATTTGTACTTTTTAAATTCTATTAATGAGAGATGTAGATGAAGTCAGAAAGGGCAGGGCATTGCAAGATGAACAAAATCTGCCATAAAACACACATATACAGCAATAAGCAAATTTGAGCAAAGAGAAAATACAAAAGCAAGAATTATATAAAACAAAAAAATTGTGAAGCAATTATCAATTGGTATGAGGACATTGATCAAGCAGATAGAAAAAATGAAGAGGTGAAGTGCCATTCAATGTGTAACACATATGCACAATGATAGCATGGTTATGTAGGTTTTTTTGCCATTCAACTAACCAGAAGTGCCATTCAAATACAGAGTCATTCAAAGATGCATTGTAATGTCAGGAGATGGCATACACAGTACTTAACAATTCTAACATGAAAGGGCAGGAATCTGGTACATACTGCATATGGCAAATAAGTAGTTGTTACCACACCAGTTATTATTCACCTCTGATTTTAGTTATACTCATCCAATGCATGACCTCACTATGCAGTGGATGCCTCACGACAGAGAACAGCAGCATACAATTCATAGATAAAGGCTATCAGCAAACTCTGTGATTTTGAAGGTAATTGCATGTGTCTGAAAGTTATGGGTTAAATACATGAACAAGAGTAGAATACATGTGTTTTAGAGATTTTGCAAAGCCAGAAAATGCATCTGCAGCTTCTCACACCAGCAATAAAATGACAAATTGGCACTGCTGACTGGTAGGAAAAATAAACAATTTCAACAGCTAACAGCACTGATATCTAGCTATTTGAGCTCACACCAGTGAAGGAATCATCAGCTGAGTTAACGAGGCAGGAAAAAAAACATTAAAACTGATAATAACTGACAGTAAGATAGAAAAAAAAGGTCCAACTGAAATTGTTTCCTTAGTTGTTTTGTAATGAAGAACATAATTTCATATCCTAACTATATCGAGCAAACACTGAGCAACATAATAGTAAATCTAGATGATGATAAAGTCAACATATAATAATGATAATTTCATGCACATTTTCTTTCATTTCTTTCCATGTCTATTGGTTACCTTAATGGAAACTCATCCCCGCAACCCTAAAAAATATAAAAATAACTACAGAAACAGGTTCAGACAAAATGTAAACAATCTCATCCTCTCTGCTAGTGAGTTTAACACTGGGGAGAAGAGGATAGTGGCTGAAAAGTAATGATTCAGTGCTATGTCAGTCTGCAAGCAAAGGACTACTGCATATAGAGATAATGACTGATGATCTGGAATATACTATAGAGGAAATCAGAAAGAAAAAATGAACATGGATGATTTAGGTAGTGGCGACACTGAAAGTGTCATGTTGCCTAAAGAATACTTGTTAGTGTACCATGCTGAGACATACAATGAATAAAATAATACAAAACTTTAATAAAACCCAGTCTATTGGACTGACAATAAGGAGTGCACATTTTGGCAAAAATATAAATTTGTTTTTCAAAACTTAAAATACCTATTATATTTAGCTGTCAAGGAAAAGAGATTCTAATAGTAGCATTTTGTCTGATGTCTCTGATGCTGTTGTCCCTATTAAATTGTTTAACATATAAAACACAGCCAGCAAACCTTTGACTACTATTGAAGTAGATACTTATATGAATAAAAAGCATAAACTAATAAAAATTGAAAAAGGGGGTGGTGCAACTGTCTTGGAAAGTATCATGGTGTTTCTAGTTAACACCAAAACAAAACTAAATTTAGAAATCATAGATTCTGGACTTCACAATTTAACAATAATTAGACAATTCCAGGTTTCCAAAGAAAATCTGGCAGAATAATAGATTCTTGATTAGATCATGGAGTTACACCCACTTTTTTCTTAGTGATATGCTTGCATTCATCTGTGATGTACTAGCTGAAATTCTAATGAATGTCATTTCTTCAGAAGCTGATGGTACATGCCATTTTATGCTGAGCCATGCATTTGTTTTCTTGACCAATCAGATGTTTGTTTTCATATTTAGGTGCAGATAGTCCACACCTTCAGGCGTATAACATCAGACAGAGTCAGACCTCATCTTCTGCTATCCTTTAGTGAATCATGTTGTAGCCTGACAATCTTTGTTTGGATATGTTCTCCACAGATAGTATGTAGCTGATACACTTATATTTAGCTGGGGGTACTCTGCAGTTAATGAGGATTTGTGAATTACATAGTGTTCTGGTACATGTATTCTACCATTAGTAGCCCTGCATAATTATGCACCATGTTTGTGAATACTGTCCACAGTTTATTGTGGCTGATATCCATCCATCCATTCACAACTCCCCTTCTTCCCATTTTTAAACATAGGGTTGGGGTGTCACATCAAAAGTGACCATCATCTAGAGCCAATTTATTTCGAAATGTTTCAAATTGGTTAATTTTTCTATGATATAAGCAAGCGATAATGCCATACTGAGTAGTTATTACAGGGAAATAATGGACTATATAGGGGTGTTGTAAGGTCCACCACTGCAGGTGGATGTTCTTCACATCCATGGAAAGTTTATTTCCCTGTAGCACCTACCCTAGAGGGCAATATTGCCCCTAGAAAACAGGCTATCTGTTAAATTATTTATTTGTTTTATTCTTTGAAGATGTATTTTATATCTAAAATACACATTATGTAAGCATTTAATAATGTCTACAAACCCACAGACACACACGTGCACACATGCACACACACACACACACACACACACACACACACACACACACACACACACACACACATATACGCACACACCTGCATATACATATAATTGCATTATTTTAGCTTTATTTTCCCATACTCATTAAATTTGGCTTTTTAAGCCACAGTTAACAAAAGAAATGTGACGCAGCATGTTCTTGTAATATCTGTTGCAGTTACTTTTGCTGCTTAAGTCATTTATTTTATTTTTCTTTATATTTACTTTTTTACTTTCACTAAAGTTCTGCATTTGAGTGCAAACAAGAAGGCGCGTGTTTCTTTTTTGGTTTTGTTTTTTGTTTCATCTATGTTTAACAGTAGCTTAATATACTGCTGGGATGCCATGGACTTGATACTGGACACTCTTCGTACATTAATACCCTAACTGAAGAATATCTGTTCTCCTGTAGGATGTTATCTGTGAGTTCCACACATTATCAAAACGTTAATCGAAAGTTGTATAAAAATTGTCATTTGCAGCATAATCTAAAACACACAAATAGTGTTCTGATTTTAGCCCAGAAGAAATATTTAATGACGTTGCACATAAATGCCAAACATTCCAGTTCAATAAAAGCTATTTTTCACTCTTCTTTTAGCTTTGTTGTCCTCTTAAATGATGTCGATAGAGCCTTCAACTTGCAACTTCCCTTCCTTCATTCCTTCCTTCCCAGTTTACTTGCTCTAATTCAAACAGAAATTTATCTTCTGCAAAAGATATATGCCTTATCTGGATTTTCTAATGATGCACAATGTTTTTAATGCATGACTTATATTTTTGAAGTAATACATTGAGAATCTGATTTCTTTGACACCCATAATATTTTACAGAGATTCCTTTTTGCCATAAAAGAAAAGAAGTCATGCTCAAAACAAATAACAAAATAATTAAATTTTATACATAAGGATGAACATACAGGCTACACTACCATTTTTTTTCATGCAAATTTAAACCTATAAAATAATGGAGCTGGGTGAAATATGGAATTCTGGGTTGGAGAGAAGGAAGAGTTCTATTATTTGGGCTTGATAATGGTCCCAGTAACGTGATTACTTTTGTTAGTCATTACTGTAGAAATGACAGCAAAGTGGGTCTCTCATCTCCTTCGGTAGACTATACAGTCTAATTTTATTGTACCCTTTCATATTGACCAGATGATGAGAAAGACAGGTATTTCTCTTCAAAAAAAGATTCAAGTTGAGATTCAGTATATAATTTTACCTTTTGTGTTTGTAGACCGAGGCGTCATTTTTGAGAGTTCTATATTCTGTCTTAAATGACATCTTACTTTTGATTTTTAAACTGCACGTGTTCTGTTAAAAATAGTTTGGGCACAGATAGACGTATCCAAACACACCTTGAGGTTGATGTGGGGTGGAGGGTAGGGGTTAGAGGTGGGGAGGATTATCTAAGGTTGTAGTAAGAGTTAGGTAATTGGTAAAAGACAAAGTCTAGGAGAAGAAGGGGTTAAGGTGGAGAAAGTAGGAAGGAGAAAGTGGGATCATATGGGTGGGGTTTTGGTGCATTTAAGTTGCTGAGCAAGTATAGAATCAGTCTTTTGGTGTAGGATTCTTGTATTGATTCAGGTTCCATGCCCAAGAAAACAGGAGATTAAGGCCTGCTCAGTAGGTAGCTGTGTAGAAGAAGGTGAGAGGTCTTACCTATGCAGTGAGGAAAGCGGGTCATTTTTCCCCTAAGATCCCAAACTGGAGGAGAGAAGAAGGGAAAAGGATAGTTGTTGGGGACTAGGAGGATAGGATATGGTTTGTTGAGGGGTTGCCTCTACAGCAGCAGTTCATGCTTTGCTAGGTATCTCAGGTTATGCTTGATTGCTTCTATTCCACTGTTAAAATTGAAGGTATTGGTAGAGCTCTAATGATGATGGTTGATGCTTTCTGGGAAACGTGTGTGGCAATTTAGATATGCAGTGTGTCTTGTTGGGAGCAGCAGTCATTCAGGTGCTGTGGTGCATGTGGTGTGTCTTCCTGTGTGGGGGAGAGAAGTTCGTGGCTTGAGTACATATATTTATCTATAAAAAAAAAAAAAAAAAGAAGAGAGAGAGAGAGAGAGAGAGAGAGAGGAAAGTAACAGGAGTAAAAGGGAAGGAAAGGGAGGAGGTCAGGTCTTGGGTGCTTAATCAGTAGTGTGCTTGTGAGGAGATGAAAGGGTTACAGTTCCATCTTTCCCCTCAGACTAGCTGTTTAATGGCGCTTTGCGCCTACACTGATTGATATAGACAGAGGTGGGTGGGTAGCATGCTCGATGGAGGGGGGGGGTCCTTGCAGAGCAATGCCGATAAAAAAAAAAAACAATGGAAAGTGAAGGTCTAGGGGACAGGGTTTCCTGAGGTGGGATGGGCATTACTGCAGCATTGAGGAGTCTGGTCTCGGGCACCAAATCTCTCAACTGTTCAGGTTTCCACAGCATGTTCTGATTTTGCCTTATAATGTGGTCTGTCCTGATAAGGTTTGTGTTTTCTGGCACATCAACGGGGGTTTGCAGTTTTGGACTTTATGCCCTTTCAGAGGATGCATTATAGCAGAAAGCTGCTTGATTTGGTAGTCACCTAAGTCAGAGGAATGATTCTGGATCAGTCCCTGTTTTAGGGCTTTCAACCTTCCAATTTATTTTTGTCTTTCTCCTGTTTTTTGTTGAGCTGTTGTGAGTTATGTTTGGCATGTCTGAGAACCAGGGAGGCTTGAGCAGACTTAGGCAGACACCCTCTGTGTTGCTGGGTCACTGGAGCATGAACTTAAGTTGTCTTGTTTATTTGTGGTTCATATTGTATCGGCAGTTACTGGCAATACACTTTAAATAGAGTTGGTTTTGAATCCAGGTGAGTGGTTTGTGTAGATAAAACTATATACATACGATTGTTGTTATATATGTAAGAGCTTTCTCTCTCTCTCTCTCTCTCTCTATATATATATATATATATATATATATATATCTATCTTTGGCACGTAAAAATCAACTGCCAATCATTAGCGGACCGGAGTTCCGCTGTGGCGACCCCTAACCAGGAAAAAGCCGAAAGACACACACACACATACACACACACACACACACACATATATATATATATATATATATATATATATATATATATATATATATATATATATATATATATATATATTAAAAATGGTACATATGATGGTTCTACTCAAGTGGGGTGGCAACTGACTACAGCAAAAAGGGAGGAGAGCTTGGGAATGTTGCAGTGCGCAGAGTAGAGGAATGGTAGATGGGGATTAGGCAGTGAGTTAAGGTGTGATTGGGTGGGACTTTTGGATAGGGTTTATGATGGATTGCACAGGATGATTGTACTGACTGCCTGCTTTAATGTATATTGTGGTGGTGATGAGGGGTCAGACTGGGAATAATTTCAAAATATTGATAAATAGACTATAATAATAATGTCTAGTAAGGGGTAAGTCCAGGGCATGAAGGGAGGCATAAAGAGGGGAAGAAGGTTACTGAGGTTGAATTACTAATTTATTGTGTTTGCTATTTCAGATGGAAGTGACCTCATTGAAGGCACATTGGGCTTGGATAGTAGCACAGGTGTAAGAATTGTTCAAGGAGGCAGAGAGGCCAGTGGAAGCAGCTCCATCAGGGGAGGCAGGTTGTCAGATGAGAGTCCAGAGAAAGCAGAAAGAGACAGATGAACAGATGGCAGCAACTGGAGGAAAATGGCCCAGACAGATGGGCAGAGCTGCAGGGGCAGTGATGGGTGGATTTCTCCTGATGGAGCCTCAGATGTCTACAGATAATGTAGACTGTTCTGTGCAACCTATAATACTGAAAAGTGATGCAGGAGTAGAGAGGGTAAGTAAATTGTTAAACAGCATGGAAGCTCAACTTCGGTTTTAAAGTGAGAGAAATGGGGCTAATACTGCTTATGTTTACTGAGGGTGGGTGGTCAATGCTGACTGTAATGTTAATGCCTTTATGTGTAATGGATAGTTCAATAGCTACTGTGCTATTATTCATATATGTGGACTATGGACAATAAACTGGTTGCAGTGGTATAATTTGGTGTGATTTTTGTGTCAAAGTGGTTTTGGACAAATATAGTTTGGGTGCAGACAGATTTATCCAAAGACACCTTAAGGATGATATGTGGATAGGGTAGCAGGTTAGAAATGAGGAGGGTTATCTAAAGAGGTATTAAGAGTTAGGTAATTGTTCAACGACAAAGTATAGGAGAAGAAGGGGTTAAGGGGGAAAAGTAAGGAAGGAGGTATCAGGTCATATCGGTGGGGTTTGGGTAAATTAAAATTGCTGAGTAAGTCTAGAATCAGTCTTTTGGTGTGGGATTTGTGTATTCTCTCCTTTTCCAGACCAGTATATTAAAGATTTGTGAGAAGGGATATTTTTAATGGAATAAAACAGGTGGAGTAAGAGGGGTTCAGGTTGAACCTCTCTTCTGTCCCCCCTTCCCCTTTAATTTTTGTGAAGTCACAGGAGGAATACTGTCTCATGACTTGGGTATTAAAGTGACTGGAAGGGGTAACACTGTCTATGTTTATTGAAGGTAAATAGTCAATGCAGCCTGTAATGTGAACATTTTTATGTGTTGTAACAAAATGTAATGGGTGGTTCAATATTTACTGAACTTCCTGTTCTATTATTCGTATGTGTGGATTTTGGTCAATAAACTGGTCACAGTGATATAATTTGGTGTGGTTTTTGTGTTAAAGTGGTTTTGGACAATTAACTGCTGGGTTAATGTCTGAATGGCATCTACAACTGTAGTAATACTGAAATACTCTGAAGTATCCAGGGATGACAGAAAAGTTTGGCAGATTTTCCCTTCATTGCCAAGCTATTTGATGAGGTGTGTTTTTCTTCATATAGTATAATACATGTGAGCTAATTTAAATGGATTCTTGCTTCCAGGCATAGAGCTTATACAGATTCCAACATGTTGACTAAATGAACAACTGAAAAAATGAAAGAACAAAGTAAGTAAAAACATAGTTGGATAATACTAAACACATCAGGAGTAACACAATCTGCATTGCTTAAATTATAGTTCAGTGAAGTATCTAGATTTTAACAAAAACATACTCAAGCCTGAATAGATCTTTAGTTTACGGCAGACAAGTAATGGGAAAATATGAATTCAATAACTAAAATTATTTGTACAGTTTTGACTATATTCCTTCCTGATTTTGTCTATCTGTTAAGACTAATCAAAATAAATACAATAAAAGTCTCCTTAAATAGTTTATTGTATTCCAAGTTTTGCATGGCTTGATTAAAGAACTGCTGAGGAAATGAAAGCACAGGATGGCTGCTGGGAAGGAATTACCTGAATGCAATCCACTGACCACATTACTACATGAATTTGTCTTAAGACTAGTCTAAAGTTGAATATTCATATATAATATATATCATAACACACATTTTATGACAATCTATATATATATATATATTAGTGTGATACATGGGAATCATAATAAGCTAGGTGGATGCCCAAAAACATGGATGTTATATAGAAGTACAAAAAGATTTAATGTATTAGCAGGATTTTTTTTTTTGTTTGGGGGGCTATATTAATGTTTCTTTTTTCCTTTACTATGTTTTATTACATTGCTTCAGTTATTTTTCTTGAATTTTAAAAGTTGTAATTGGGGCTGAAAATAAACTCTGTATTTCATTTTGTGAGCCCAAGCAGAGGTTAGTTACTTATGTGGTTGATTTTGTTTTAGGTTGTCTAAATGTTTTCTTTACGATCATCCAGACAATGCACTTACTAGCTAGTAACTTACATTTACCCCAAAAGACAACTTGATCAACTCTTTTCTTTGAGTTTCTGTTTATATACTGTAAGACCTGAAATTAAGCTGTTAGTCAGTGAGCAGCCATCTTGGAAGTCCTTTCCACATTTTATTAAATATAATTATTTTAATATAATATTCTAAAACATTTGCACTCAATTTTTATGGGTTGGCCTCTGTGTACATAATATTTACAATTTTGTAGTTTAACATCTCTTAAGTAATAATATATAGCCAAGTACACTGACCTCCTGCATAGAAATGATTATACTATTATTTTTTGTCTGAGCTCTCAGCAAGGCAATTTGAGTTTGGGTACCACATTTTATACTGTTATTGTGTATAATGCATAAGAAATCATAAATGCACACTGTCAATATATAATAGCTTTATTGTATAGTTTTATAAATACATGATTGCGCAATGACATGCAAAAATCATCATAATGTATCAAGTAGCAAAGTATTTTGGTAAGAAATAGAGGATAGCACCAGAAAGCAAGCATATTCTGGGAGTTAATATAATGAAATGAGAAGACATACAATGTATAATGTTATTAGACTTCAAGAAACGCTATGAAGAATACATAAAGGAACAGCATTGTAAAGAAAAAAAGTAGGGTAGCAATCAGCGATAGTCAGAAAGAGGATAAACTATGAAAGATAATGGTATATCAGACAGGAACAGAAAACAGCAGAAGTCCTGCAGAGCTGGAACAAACAAGTAATGGATATGGGGACTGACACTAAGTGCATGAAGGTAATCATATCAGCAGATATTCAGTTATAGGAGCAGAGTTCACAGCCTCAGTAGGACACAGGAGTACATTTATGAATGGATGTATATATGGGGGTCATGCACAGTAGAATGCAGACATCACCAAACATTTGCACATGAGGGTGCAGTAAAGTACAAGTGCAGAATGTAATGACCACCTTACATGTTGAGTTGAGCAGCAGTGCATGTTGCCAGGGGAGGACAGCAACAGAAATATATAGTAGCACCATATGTGTGCTAAAGAGATCCAGCAGTGTGCGCATAAAAACAGCCTGCTGATGTATGGGATTATCAGAAAACATAACCTCTTAGCTCAGCAGATATGTCACTGCTGCCTGTTTTATTTATTGTTTTGTTTTAATTTTCATAGTTATTAAGCATTTAAATAACTCAAATAAGTAAAAATAAATAGGGTAATAGGTGTATACTAGGCATATGGTCAAGCAGGTCACTGAGGTGCATTGACCAGTTTCCCGAGTTGCCTCAAATTGCTGTCTAATTAAGTAACTTGTTCAGGGTCACACTCTAAGCAAATGTAGCCTAAGTGAATGAAACCCTGTACCACTGTAAACAGCTTCTTACAGATCATAATTTGAATCCTCTGTGCTAACTGTCAAATAAATAAAAGCCACACAGGTAGGACAACCTAAAACACATGGTCACATACATACATGTGCAGTATTCAGCCATGTAAGGAAAAAACATACCATATCTGCAGCCATAACATAGGGTGTGATAGAACTTTATTGGTATAAGATAACAGTAGCAAGGTCCATGCAGGCAGAGTTATAGAAGCATTATCAACCATGTCAGAGGACACATGCAGAAGGACAACAAAAGTGACAGAAGGAACACAGGGCAGTACAAATGGTGCAGTGATAGAACAAATACAATACTAAAATGCAAGGAATTAGTAGCAAAACAATGCATGCAGGTAGCAGAAGCAAATGGATAAAGGCTATTAGCTATGTAGTCCTTTTAGCAGACCTCAGGTTACAGCTATGATAAAAATAAGTATTCTATGTATATCGTAGATTGATTTTTTTCCCTAATTTATACTATTGGAGGGTTATCAAACATGTATGTACTCTGTGGCATATCAGACTAATTTAAACAACCTAAATTCACCATCTTATCGGACGTCGAGCTGGCACCTCAGCACCGTAAAAATCTACTGCCAATCATTAGCGGCCCGGAGTTCCACTGTGGCAACCCCTAACCGGGAAAAGCCGAAAGAAGAACATGCTACTCAGCAGGAGTTCACACTATGTACATGCAAAACACACACACACACGCACACACACACACACACACACACACACACACACACACACACACACACACACACACACACACACACACACACACAGAATCTCACTTAAACAATCTCACACTCAAACTTGTACTTAATTTTTAGATTTATTTTACTTTTTCTCTTTTAAACAAAGAAATGGACTGCATCTTCTATTCACTTTAATGGAAAAAAAGTATCTTTTCATAATGCAGACACAAAATACCCCATAAAATAACATTATCCATATAGAGCAACCTCTGGAAACTAAGTTTATTATTAAATGAAAAAAATGAAAAATAAAATAATAAAAAATACTAATAAAACACTGACCATGAGCTAAGACTAAACTACTGATCATAGACTAACTAAAAACTGGAATACAAAACTAATAAATCTCAACATAAGCCTCTTTGCAATACTGAGATCCAGAGAAAATAACTGACACCACAAAACAAAAGTACCTGTGAACCAGAGACCCAAAAGGTACTTCATTTTATAAAACCTGTGGAAAATACTTCAAACTTTGCTCAGTTGTCAACCAATTAATGCTTGTAATTGGAAAGTCTTAATTTAATTATTTAATGATGTAATTGATTGTTTAATGGATGTATTTGGCTCATGTTATACTTCAAACTTTGCTCAGTTGTCAAACAATGAATGCTTGTTGTAATTGGAAAGTCTTAATTTAATTATTTAATGATGTAATTGATTGTTTAATGGATGTATTTGGCTGTATATATATAGTGTGAATTGAGTATAGTTCTATATTCCATTGGAAGGCAGTGGATGCCAAGGCGGTAGAATGTATTAAACTCTTTTTCTTATCCTGGACTGGATTGTTGTATTTGTTTTGCAGTTTTACTGTTTTGCAGTTTTACAGTGCATGTTGTTTAGTTTGCTCAGTTGTCAGCCTATATATCTACTGCACCCCACCAAAATCAATGGAAAGCAATAACTCAAACCTAGCTAATACAGAAAAGCAGATAAATGACGTGAGATGGTCTGTTTTGGGTAATAAATGAAATATCTTGTACTGTAGGATGAGAGAATGTGGTTTACATGATATAATTTTTTTTTATTATACACCTAACCAACCTACATGTATTCCACACACACACACACACACACGTGTGTGTGTGTGTGTGTGTGTGTGTGTGTGTGTGCTTATTTCTTATTTATTCATTTCAATTTACTTATCCTGTTAGGTGAGCTGGTCTGATGGCTCTTTTCAATCACTACCTGGGCTCAATAATATTTTATTTATTTATTTATTTATTTTACATTTTTTATTTTACATTTGTTGACCGGGCTAGTCTAGCTGAATGCATGTCCATTTTCAGTAGAGGCCCGGGGAGAAAAGCTCCAAGAAACATACAAAATTAATATAAAAGTCATAACAGATCAAACTAAAAAAAAACAGCTATTGTTACATAAAAATATTAGTTTTTAAAAAGTACAAAATACAATACTCATAGTGAGCATAAGTAAGCAGCAAAGGGTAATATACGAGAGGGTACAATATACATATATGCATAAATTTTATTTGCAATAACATGGTATAGTGATTCTTTAAGGGTAAGATTATAAAGATGTAGAGTGATAATTAGTGTAAAGGAAAAAAGTTAGTTGGGGTTAGTACAGGAGCATAGCCAGTGTTTAATGAGAAATAGTTTTAGATTCCTTTTAAAAAGTGAGAGAGAAGTCTGAGTTGTGAGTTCAGTGGGTAGTAGGTTCCATAGTTTTCCAACAGTGTTAGAGAACAGGGAGTCACCTGCTGAGTTGTTGGATTTGGAAGTATTGATCAGCAGTTTGTTTGAGGAGCGTAAGTTCTTAAGATTATTGTAAGGGGTAATGAGACTAGAAAGTATTGGAGTGTTGGTGGGTTGATACAGGGTCTTGTGGGTTACAGCAAGCTGGTGAAATTGAAGCTGGTTAAGAAATTCTAGCCAGTCAAGTTGTTTTGGATTCAGACAGTGATGAGTTCTGAAAGGAGAGCCTGTAGCAAATCTAGCAATATTATTATAGGATGTTGCTAATTTGTTGAGGTTGTTTTTAGAAAGATTAGTGTATATAGGTGAAGCATAGAGTAGAGTGGAGATTAAGTGAGTTCTGGCTATAGCGGTCCTAGCTAATGGTGTAAGAAAGGGTTTAATAATAAAGTTAACAAATGAATAATGTTAACAGTGATTAGTAAATTAGATATAGCATTACATGAGAATTATACAATTTAAGGAGAGCAAACTCAGAATTAGTTAATTAGCATGAATTACAAATGAGGAAGAATTTATTAAACAACAAAGGTTTAGCTGAATTGTACTTAGTTAACCTGCACCAAGAAAACATGTCTAGTCATCTTCTTTCTTTGTTTTGAGGATCACTTAAAGCAGTCTTGGAGGATTTTATTGTTCAATTGGCTTTTGGTTCACTGGAGAGGTTATTCCATATGCCAGGGCCTATACTGGAGCAGGATCCTTCACTTATTGAATTCTTGAATGTTGGTTATGTGACTCGTTAGTGCATCATCCTGTGAGCCTTTTATGGTGTGAGTGACAGCAGCAATCTTTATAGTGGTTGGCAGTATCCTGTTTCAAGAATTTTATAAATAAAAGTTGCCTGATGTAATATTGTTCTTTCAGGTTTACTATCAAAATCCTGAACACAGATGGTCTGCAGATGGGATACTGGACAGCAGATGGTTGATTGCCATTTTGCCGACAGTCAGTAGTACATATCTCTGAATGCCACTGTACATTCACTGATATGAACTCGATCAAAGGGATAGAGATTGCATTCATCCCTTTCCTCACTGTAGTGTGATCTCAGAGTTAGAATATATAGTTAGCAGGGGGGGGTGGGGATGCAGGGGAGCTTACCTCCCTGCAAAGACATGATGTGAAGTGTAGGAGCTATACTTACTTAAGTTCCTATGCGGACATCACGTTTTAGAAAAAATTAAAAAAAAAAGATTAATATATGGTACATGGACGGTAGAACATGTTTTACACTTTCAACATTAATATCGAATCTACACTTATCGAGGATATGATTTGATAGTATGCGCACAAGTTATTTCAAGACTTGTACATTATTTTCGACATTATGCATGGAAAAAACAAAATATTTTTGTTATTTTAATAGTAAACCATTCTTCCAATTACTGGTAGCCAGTCCACTTGATTTAGCAAGTCAAAATGGTGAAATATAAATAAGCTATTAAGAAGTAAGTTCCTGTCTTGCTATATGAAGACAAGTAGACAAGTCCTAAACTGTTAGACTGTGTATTGCCTATGCTGCCTTATTAATGGGAATGGCTCCTTTGAATGTATGAAGTATCAGTTTTAGCTATTTAGCCTTGAACTAGGAAGCATCACTAGAGTGCTATAAACTGATCAAGGATATAAATTATCTGAAAAGAAAAAACATCTCTCTCTCTCTCTCTATTGAATGACCTGAAGGTAAAATCAGAGCTGATGAAAAACTCTTGTACTATTTTAAATAAGCTGGGTTGTAAGCCTTTAGGAAAAGTTTAAACATTTCTAATCTCAGAAAGATGGTGGGAAGTTCGCATAATGGTTAAGGTGTTTGCTTTACAGACATAAGGTGCAGGGTTTGATTCTAACATTGGGCAATTGGCTAGGGCTTAAAATGGCCCACAAGGGTAGTTAGCCTAATACTAATCTATGACCTTATGAACCTATACGATTGTTAGTGCTGACTTAAAGGCAATATATGTTTTTATTTAAAACTTCCCCTGGGATTCATGAAGCTTGCGCCAGGTGCAGGCGTAGCATAGGATGAATAATGCCAAATATGGCCGTCGAGCGATTCAGGTATGATCCAATACCACGTGCACTACCGGCGTATGCCAGAACTGCGCAGCCCTCGGCATAGGTATGCTAATCACCCCATGCGCAGTGTCGCACCATGCAAATGAAGGCAGATAGTGATTCATGAAGAGGTGCAGGTGTAGCGTAAGCCCACGGAAATGTAAACCAAAAAACACGGTTTACATTTTCCCAAACAGAACATCGGAGCTATGGAAGCGGACCAGACTCATGTATTACAAAGTTAACATATGCCAATGGTGAAATACACAGCCAATGGCATAAGAAAAGATGCACAACACCTAAAAAACAACATTTAATGTCATGTCCACAGTGACGCACAGTACAACCGCAGGGCATGTGTGCGCAAACTGGAACATAAAGAAATTATATAAAAATGTCATAAAATCGCAGTGTAATACAAATCAGGTTTACACCATAATACACAATGGTAGGCATGGAACACCACAACCAAGGTGCAAGGGTTGCTAAGGACCTGCGACAGTGTTCGGCGCGGTAACTATGAATTAGTAGTCAATGCCATGCAAATGAGGCAGATAATACTGAATCGCAAATGTCCCACCGGATGAAGGTTGTACCATACGGCGCAGCGCTATAACACCAAGGAGTGGCTCAGAGGAGATACATGACATCAGCAGAGGGGTGTGCCACCGTAGCAGTAAGCACATTGGAGCAATGCAAATCTGGCCTGGCCATTGCTAAGCAAAGCTGCAGGACAGGGGTGGGGAGGAAGGTATAGAATCGTTTAGCTGAGAGCACACATGGTGCCCAAAAGCACATGTGTACGGGGATGAAAACATGCCCAAAACCCAGTAAGCGGATGCACGCGCCGCGAACAATAGCACAAACAGGAAGATCAGGGGAAGAAAAGAAGGAAATGCCGAAGTAGGGTAATTGGAGTACTAATGAGCAGTCAACACCAATCAACTCATGGCGGCCAATCGACGGCAGCTGACAAGTCTGCTCGTAGAAACCTGTAAAACAGGATAGGGGAGGCATTGGAATGCAAAGAAAGGAGGGGAGGCATTGGATTGCAAAGATAGGAGATCTGTCATAGCAGAGAAAAGCAAACCGACAGTAGACCGGCAATAGCACACATTACGCAAGATACGCCAGGTCTAGGAAAGTACAAATGAAAGCAGGCTGCTGGATGCATGCCAGAAAATGGTAGGTGGAACGTGCAGAAATGTAAAGGGAAGGTCAAGAGGTAATCCACGGCAGCCATATGTAATTCAACACCAAAGGCACCACAATAGTAGTTCCGGTAATAAAACACATAAGATACCCTGTAGCTACGATCGTACATGACATTATCGGTGTTCACAGCGCAATAGTATAAAGTGTGAAAGCACCCTACACACACCTGTGTATTCCCAAACACTGCACTATAGGTGTAAACACATGGGGAACTTTTAAAATGTACATGTTGGGAGCTGCCATAGCTGTGATTCATCAGCATGTGTTAGAGACTGATGGTGTTGTGGAGGATGATGCCGACAACCACCGCAGGCCCCGGAGGAGGAGAAGAGTGTTCAGACCAAGGGTAACCTACCAGGGGCTACATGATCTGGAGATAGTAGAGCATTACAGGGTGGACAGGGACATCGTACAGCAAATAGTGGAGCTGTGCCGGCCATGCCTGAGAACCAGAAACAACAGAGAGGAACCCATCCCAGTGGACACGAAGGTATGTGTAAGCTTGTGAATACTAGCCACAGGTACTTTTCAAAGGCCAACTGGAGATATAATGGGGATCTCACAGGCATCAGCATCCAGGGTACTACACCAGTTCCTGGATGCCATGTTACCACATGCCAATGAGCATATATACTTCCCCCAAACTCAGGAGGAGTTGGCCAGCAATATGCGTCACTTCCACCGTGTGGCACACTACCCAGAGGTACTGGATGCGGTAGACTGCACGCACATACAAATCAAGTCACCACCCAGTGAGCATGGTAGGCGCTACATAAACCGCAAAGGATTCCACTCCATCAATTGCCAGGTTGTGTGCAATGCCCAGGGCATTGTCATGGATGTGTGTGCTGGCAGCCCTGGATGCTACCATGACTCCCATATCTGGCATGCCTCACAGTTGTATCAGGTATTTGTCAGGGGGGACATCCCACATGGCCACCTTGTGGGGGATGCTGGCTATGCACTGGAGCTGTGGATGATGACTCCCATCAGAAATGCACACACACCCATGCAAGAACACCATAATGAGGCACACGCACAAACCAGAATCATCATAGAGCGTGTGTTCGGGATGCTGAAATCACGGTTCGGGTGCTTGGACACATCTGGTGGAGCCTTGCAGTACTCTCCAGGCAGGTGTGCCCACATCATCATAGAAAGTGCCATGCTACATAATATGATCCTGTGGAAACAGCTGCAGCAGGGACAAAATGGTGAAGGCCCTCATAGCCCACCGCAATTGCCAAGGCCATCACAAGCACAGAGGGATTCAGACCATGAACACACTGTGCCAGCTCCAGTAGACAGATGGAGGCATGCCCAATATGCCTATGCCTTGGCAAAGAGGGAATGTATAGCACATACTCTGACAGTGTAGGCCCCTATGGACTGACACACCACTCCACCTGCACACACAGTAAAATGGATGGCACACAAACACGACCACCTGTAAATTGTAATGTGTAGGTGGCCTACTGTGTGAATCCTACATAGGCAGCCCTCAAACATTGTACACACAACAGCTATTGGAACATGGAATGTCAACACCTGAACAGTACATGCGCATATCAGCATATGGTGGTGCTGTGTGTATAGGTTCCCAGGTACATCGGTAGGTACACGGCCGATTGTCAGAGGCCATACACCAAACGGGGCAAACAGTGTCCGCTGTCGCCACAACATCAAGTAACCAACTGTCGCTTAGTGGAGCAGAGGCAATTGTGGGAGCACATGTGTGTAAGCACTGTTCTGCACACACTCAGCACGGAGTCCCTGCTGCGTTAATGAGGGGCTCCACATAATATAATCATGGATGTTGTGTCAAGGCATGGGGTGTACCCATGACAGGTATTCTTCACACCAGCATGCTCCACCTACGGTTGTTTGAAGGTGTAGCACAGTATCGTGTGTGGCTCACTGTGATATACATACCCAGTGCCGGAGCACATCCAGTAAACATTACATGGACATACCATTAACTGGACTCATCAATATGTAAACTAACTGAGTTACCCATGTGAGTGCAGTATGGAGTAACAGCCGTAGTATACTCCACGTACAAAACGACATAACACGTGTACAAATCCCAGATGGCCATGTGTTAAATGCAGTGACCGTCATGCATGTTCCCGGTCCCATATCCAGCAAGGGATGTAACGTAATCCTGAAGGCACGAGTAATGCATGTCAGATGCAGGTCATCAGATCATATGTGTAGCACACGTTAGCGGGAATATGCAGTGCCCACTGCTGGTAAGTGATGTTTAAATATGACTATATGGATATGCGTGAAACAGGGATAAGCTTCTCTGAATATCGCGCAGATCACAGTCAATGATGTCCAGAACAGGTGAAACCAGCATTATTCACCCCTGTTCTAATAGCGCCTGCTCTGAAGAGTAAAACGACTACTGCCAGGAGTAGAACACGCAATCATGTATAGAATCACCTAACATTATTTCTAGCCAAGATGTACCTATGGTAGGGTTGCCACCTCTTCAAATGACCAATGTGGGACATACGTCAGATGTCTGCAGGCTGACACATACACCCGGCCAGTACGAAATTCAGAACTTCACTGTTTTGCCTAGATAAAAGCTCAGTCTTGTGATGTTTACTTCCTTATTATGTTTCTAGAACATATAGGTGGTTCAGATACAGAATAACTGTTTTATGCAACTATTACATAAACTATAGGAAATAAGTATGTTCTAAAATCTCAGGACATTTGCCATGTTTACAAATATTTTACAGGACACAACTGCCCAAAGAGGGACTGTCCCTCGCAGAGTGGGACAGCTGGTAACCCTAACCTATGGCAGGTGTGTAATGTGACAGGTATAGACACAAACGTGCGGAGTCCAGGAAACCGTATACACCAACAAGTACACAATGAAAGGTGTAGCTTGCCTGTCACGTTCCCCGTCAGATATATATATATATATATATATATATATATATATATATATGTACACATATATACATATATATAATATAGATAGAAAGGGCAATAGAGTGATATATATGTTGATATATATGGATTCAGCGATATCTGCAAATATATATAGATAGGTCAACGACATTCATAACACCTTGGAGGTACAAATAAATAGGATACCGCCAACTATGGAATGTGTAACATACCGACATGCGTAACCATGAGGCTAAAAGACCAAAAGAACACGGTACCGGAACAGTACAACCGCGAGTAATAGTAAGATGATATGAAGGGACATTTAGTTACCGCTGCCGGTGTTGCAGTCCACGTAGGTACTGTGTTCAACTGTGTTTGTGAGTGCCGTAGTCTGTGTATGTGTGTGTTGAGGGTGTCGTGTGCTTCTCCGTGTGACTGTAATGTGTGTGTGTGTGTGTGTGTCCGCATCATGTGTCTGTTAGTGCCAACTCGGAGGTAGATCATTACGGTAGGTGTGGGTATAGCTAGCCGTAGGCATACGGTTACCACCTGTCCCACATTAGGAGGGACAGCCCCTCCCTGGGCAGGTGTGTCCTGACATAAAACATTACAAAGAGCAAATGTCCAGGATTGTAGGACATTAATATATCCCATATATAATGTAATAGTTGCATTAAATAATTATGCCTGTATGTAAGAAACGTAAATGTTAAATGCAACATGATAAGTAGCCAAAGTCCCACAATAGGTGTGTATTGAGGATAAAAGTATGTGCTAACCTGTGTACTGACCGTGGCTATTTGTTGGCCTGTAAACACCGCTGTGCGTCCCGCAAGTGTCCAACAATGGCCATATGAAAAGGTGGCAACCCATGGCAAAGAGGTTCTGTTACCAACACAACTGCAATGACTGTAAATATCTGGGACAGAAATACATGGGATAGCTGTCATTTAGACATATCCCTTTACATATCGCTGCAATTCCGGAGGTATGGAAGTATCAACCTCACCTGCATACCATATAGAAACCAATTAACAATGGCCCAATGTACAATCCCGTAACATAAGTCTACTAACTGATAGCTCTTTAATTAGGGATGGAGCCCACACACATATATATGGAATATGTAGAAATGCAAGCCCCACAAACCTGTATATGCTACGTATACCCACCGACACCCCCCACACTAGAAACTATAGCAATACAGACTGTAATAACAGCACAAACATCCAGTTAGTCAATTACATCTGCAGAACCGTAAACATACCTTGTGAGAGACACAATTAAAGGTGCCATGCAAAATTGCAGCCGTTATATAATGGAACAAACGGCGATGTTACAGGTTTTGTTTGCAATAGTCCGTTATCAGATGTTGGGATGACAGGAACACCCACATGTTGAACCACATACTCTAGCTGTCACACACAATCCACGGGGGACATGAATCTAAAGTATAATTGTCTCTATGCATAGCAGTTGCAATTACACATAACAAAACACAATACAGGCTGTCTCCCCGAAGGTAGGGCAAATGGGCAACGCCCAAGTGGAGAATTCAATTATACCCCACTGTTGCCATGTAATTGGCAAATGGAGTAGCTGCACAGCTGATATGCAAGTAATTAGTCACTCAGGAACACCAATTGGCAGGAGGAAACCACATGTTACAGGTATCGACGTATATAAGGATGACTTGCCAGACATTCAAACCGTATGCTCATACAAAATACCTATTTAAGCAGTGTGAGAGAGATAGAGACGAAAGTCCGTAACGATAACAAGGTATGTAGAATACTCGGTATGTAAGTTTATGTATAGCATGTTTTTTATTAATTATTTACTGTATGTATAGCCTGGTTTGCATTAATTAAAAGTGTCCGCAATGCATAAAGTGGGAAAAGATATTTATGTAGTGATGTCTTGCTGAGCATACTAACGCATGTAGAAACTGTGCATCCAGCAGTGGGCTATAAGGTACACATCACAGACACCACAAGGGATGCTACATGAGGGCTTTAAACAGAAAAATTCCATACAACCCGCCGTCAGTGGTAGGGTATGTCCAACAAGTACGTGCCATAGCAGGGGATAGTATATGTTGATATACTGTCACAGTAGGCATGTGTATGGGCATATAATGACAATGACATGTCTAAGGTGGTCCCGCTGTGCAAGTATGCTTTGCATTATGGGATACTATGTGAAATATGTGTAATGTATAGTATTGTAGGTAGATATGTCAGATATTCTACACAGCATAACAGGCATATCATGCATACCAAAGGTATCATCTATTGGCATGTACAATTACAGGATACATATGGCTTGTAGGCATGGGACATTGCAATAGCATGATAGCTAATCTATATGGAAGGGCTACCAAGTAAACATGCACAAAGGACATGTAATAGCTTCACAGGTTCATAGTGGGGTACTATGCAGTCTGGCAAGTCTATGTGTAAGCACAACTACAGTGTTCACACCAGTGGCACCTCTCTAGGGTAGTGTCCTGTGAACAGCAGAGCCATGTGTTACCTGCATCTCTGCACAGTACAGCCACTGCAGTGATCCCTGGCATACGTGTCTCCCAACCACCAAGGGAGGTATCACATGAACAGTGCTACTGAGTGTCCCTGCGTGATGTACATAGGACTCATGTTCCAAAGCATGGTGAGTGTCCGGTTTGGGAATGTAACCCTCAAGCACATCCCACTCATTGTTTAATGTGTGCACATATCCATGAGCATGTTGCTCACAGTGGCTTTTGCTTATGTCACGTATGTGGAGTATATCCATTAATATTGTTGTGGACATTAGCCCTCTCTGTTCAGCAGAGGTCACCCCTGAGTATGTAGTATGCAAATGTGTACAGACGTGGTGTCCGTAGTTCAGCCACATACTTTAACTGTCGGAGCTCAATAAACGTCATGGCGTGTTAATGGTGTGGTATGTAAAGCTGTAGCTGTTGTGTAAGGTACACCCTAAATGGAGTGGTGTACCCTTGAATGTCTGTAGAAGTCTTGAGTTCAGAGGTACAATGGGTGCCTATGTACCAGCTACACACCCAGTACAGATAAGTGTGGCCACGTAGAAGGATATCCATGCCACAGCGGCAATACGGTAACCACAGGAGTGGGTACAACATACGTGTGTACTACAAACATGTACAATGTAACATGTACGTAGGGGGCTACCACCTATGTGATAGTCAGTGGGTGAATGGTGTAATGCAAAGGTGATGTTCATGCACCTTGTGTCATGCAGTTTGAGGCCATGATATTCATATCAGGTATCTGTCACAGTGACACCCATATGGATGGAGTCAGTATCAGCTGGTGGATCAATAATGGCACTTTCTATGCAGGGGTTTGTAAAGCTAGGCAGGGAAAGTCCCTCTGTGCTAGCCTGTACCTAAGAGAAGCATATACTGAACATGAGGGGCCCAATGACTGAGGACTGTGGTATGCCAAATGTAACTGAAATGCAGTAGGTACTATGGTATGCTACCCTCATTGTGTGTGCCCTGTCCATGAGCCACGTTGCATAACATCCTGAGACATAGGGTACGATGTGCAGGAGGATGCGTATGTTGTCAATACCAGAATGGAGAACGGAGCTGAAAGGCAATGAGAGGACAATGTAGGATGTGTGGACTCCCATACCATCATCAACTACCCTGGTAACTGTATGAAAGGAGTCCACCACGTGTAGGGGCCATGCTCTGGCCCTAACAAGTCCAACCCGGGTGGCATCAAAGGACCGGAGCCCAACAATATCTCTGTGAATGACGTCCTTGATGATGTGCCCCATAGCCATGCAGAACAGTCCAGTCAGGTGTGTAGGACTATAGTCCCACTCATGCATTGTGGTGCCACCTGTGTGGAGTGTGATAAATGTCGCTGTGTGCCATTCAGGGGCCACAATGTCTGATACAAGGCTATTACTGAATATGGTGGCCTAGTGGGGAGACATGTCATTCAGAGGTTTGTGGACATCACAGCCTGGGACTTTGGAAGGTGACATGGGGCCAGTGTCCCAGGACATATAGAGTGCAGGTTAGTACTGTGTAGGTGTGACTGCAGGGACACCGCAATGTTCCTGCATGGATTGTGGCCCTGTAGTAAGTGAGAGGGTGTAATGTTAGCATTGAATCCATCCGCCAGCATGTTGCCAACATCACCTGGGTCTGTAATGTTCCTGAGTGACTGTTGTATGTGAGAGCAGATGTGGGTGTTACCGTCGACTACTGGCATACCACCATAATGCCTTGTGGTACACCCCGGAATGTGTCGCAGCAATGTTTACATAGCTAGTCTTGGAGTATATGATGAGGGATCCCGTGGCCCTACCGAGGCTGACCAGTGAACTACCCCACCCATGTGATTGTACACCACTGTGCAACAGCCTCCACCTGTTGTTGTACATTATGTCCATGGAACTTGACCACCAGAGTGGCGTCTGTTATCTGGTGTGTACCATCATGGCTCTGTGTGGAATAGCATGATCTATGCAGTCGTGTACATGCTAATGAAGTGCACTGGGGTATGTTTCAGCATTTGTATGTGCATTGTCCATCTGCACGGGTGTCATGACGTTAACAACCGCTGTCATAAGACGTCTATAGTAGGTGTTGTAGTACTCATGTACTGTGTATGCCGTGAAGGGTGTGGTGCCGGGATGTGGCTAACAAGGTTGATTAGCATATGTTCGGAATCCACCAATGAGGGGATAACCCCAGGTGTGGAACACCAGTCACATGTTGGTAGTGTTCATGTCAAGGTTAATGTTGGTCTTGGAGGTGGTGTGTATGGGTTGATCCAGCCGAGTGGAGGTTATGACTCATGGATGTGTCGGTACATGAGTGACTATCCCAGTTAAGTGTGGGGTAGTGTCAGTCACACATCAGTAGTAACTGTCTGAGCCCTACTGTCCAGTACACCAACAAATGAGGTCTGATAACCGTGGGGTATGTTGTTGAATCTGTAGCTTGTTACAATGTGTATAGCAGTTCTGGACACAGTTAGTTGCACGTGGAGCACCTCTGATGCATTGTGCTAAGTAACTAGCCAGGATGTGTGTACAACATACTGGGATATGGGAACACCTCAGCTGTGGGTGTGCCGGTCCAGGTATGTGCCTGAAAGGTATGGTCTGTCTATAACCTGTCATTGCAGGTGTGCTCTGCAGAGCCTAGAGGCAGGTCCCAGTCACTGCAGAGATATTGGAGTGGTGCATTATAAGGTGTGCCTTGCCTGCGTGCATCACAGAGGAAGATGCAAGCATTGTGCCACATGACTCCATGTCTTGCTTGCCAGTTCCCATTCTGCCGGTGACTGTTATTGGAAACTGTGCAAGACAGGCAGTATAGAAGCAGCAAGAGCCTTACATGTGATCTTTACTCTCAGGGCTGACAGGTGCAGGTCATCTGTGCCAAAGCATTGTGTTTCACCAGGTCAGTCAAAGCGGACAGATGCCTGTGGAATGACAGCAGAAGCATACTGTTGAAGTGACACAGTCAGCCGTTGTACAGTGGAATCAGGTCCGGATGAATGCATAATGCTCCCCAGGGCTAGGCCCACACCTTCAGGGCTATAAGACTGGTGAGCTATTGCATGTCCCTGCACACGTAGTCTGTGAAGTGGCATCTCAGGGCAGTCACACTAACATGGAGAATGACAGTCACATCGTACCTGGTGAGGTGTAGCATGGGTGCATAGGTTATGTTACAGAACCAGTTACCCGACAGCAAGATGTAAGCGACTATTGCCTTGTGTAGCCTGCTGTGTGGAACTGCAGTGTGACCGCCTACAGAGTCACCTATGACTGGTGTGTTGTGTATGTTATAACTCCCTATTGGCTGTATGTGATGGGCACACATGAGTATGTGGGCTATAAGTTGGTGATGTTGTGTTCCGTGATGGGGGCTGCCTCTGGTGCCTACACAGAGTATGGAGAGGTACTGAACAAGCTGCCCTCATATGTGTGGCCTGTGGTGGAGATCATGTGAGACTATGTGATGAGTGGGGTGTGTTGCAAATGTTACACATCCCCACATGACTGTCAGGTGTAATCAGGATTGGTGACAGCATTACCCCCAGCAGGGCTGCATAAGTGCATCCCCCACAGGCTGTAGTGTCGTATGTTGGGAGGTAAGCATTGAATGTGTACATGAGACAATTGCTCTATTGCCACATGTACGACATATCCATCATATAGACAGGCAATAGCACTGGTACATGACAGTTGGACATGCCTGTATATACAACCATGTCTCACAGGATATGTGCGTTACATGTGTACAACAGCTGTTGTACCATAAGCAAGCTGGAAATTTTAGGACAGCCAGTGTACCTGTGGGAAATGGTGTGGAATGGGTGCTATATTAATCAGTAGCTCATGACATGCTCACAAGTTCTGAACAAGTGCCTAGCATGACCATACAATACAGATAGGGTGTTGGATAATATCAACCCACAAGTGGTGACGACAGTCATAATGGGTGGCACCGCACTATAACCCTGCTGAGTATGGTGTGCATGTCCATGAACCATTATCACTGTAAATGTTAGCAGTACAGATGTACAAGACAGTATGGATGTTTGATTACAAATACCTTTGTATGTCACAGGAGTGTTCTACCAGTGGCCTGTTGACAGACTCACAACTACAAAAGGTGCCAGAGTGACATGTGCATATCACACCAGTGCCAGCTACAGTAGAACATGGTTAATGTGTTGTACTCCACCCTCATTGTAGCCCATACCACACAGACAAATGTTAGGCATCTGTGTATGTAAGGATGTGAATGGCCATGACCTATGAGGAATAGCTGTGTCAGTGTTGTGAACAACATACAGAATGGGCTGTGTGGGTGAGGTGTGTGACATATGTGCACATTCTGATGGATGATATCAGCATTGTCACCGCTAGATGAACATCCCTGTACCCATTAACTACCACCTAGGCTGTGGTCAACATTATGGACACTGTGTAAGGGATGGTGCTGTGCAGTACACCTCCCTGCCTTGGTGACATCTCCAGGCCCCTTGGGTAGTCATACAAGGTACCCATGTCATGACAGGGTGCCATCCATGAGCACAGAGATCATTGGACAGGCATATACAGCACTGGGGTGACCAATATTGGATCACATATCACCTTTAAGGGGAAATGGCCATGCGTGGATGGGCGATACCAGCCTTCACAATCCTCACCTCCACTATGCAGCATGCTGTCTACCTTGCATAAAGACATTTGCTACACCATGATGATGGACATGCTACATGTCCATATTCTGATCTGTAAGACATACGTCATGGACAGCCACCATCCTAATACTAGGATCACCACATGCTGGACAGATCCCTGTGCCATACATGTGACATACTCCCACCAAACCATGCAACCCTGTCCATCAAAGCTGCACATGGCATCCCAGTCATACATTGTGTGATGTGTGCATGGTAGATGTAGTATCAACTGTCCAGATCAGTAATGTGGCACTGATGCACCTTGTGGTGGCATACTGGCTGTCTGTTACAGCTAGGAAACCTTGCCCGTACATGCTATGGTTGATAACCATCCCTGCGAATGACATCTGACTAGCCATTGTCCCATGTCTATCACATGTGCAACACAGGCGATCCGTGGCAGGATGTTGAACAGCTGTACAGTGCTGTGTAGATGTATATGGCAAAACACATGCATGTACAGGTGTCCATGCGTATGTGTGCATTGTCACTGCTCAAGTCCATTAAGGCTGTGTCTGTGTTGATATGTGACATATACACAGCATCAAGGTCAACAGCATTACCTTGGACACATCCAGGCATGTGCAGATAGGTAAGAACACCAGTGCAGGCAAATAGACATGCCCACATCAAGACAGCATTCACATGGAGTATGAACACTGTGATGAGGTGACACACATATATGGTGATGATATCCAATACATAATGGGTGTTACATGTGTGTGACACAAACATGTCAGTCGTGTCAGTGTCATGATGATTTGCAAAGATTACTGTGCAGATGTACTAGATGTCATAGAAATGTATGTGCAGCAGTATCTCTGTACATCTCTGAAACTGTGACCTGTCACCATCATTATGTCTTACAGATAATGCCTCATACACAACTTCCAGCGTACAGCCGCCAGGAGAATGATGTCCTCATCCCGTACCTCCATGAGAACTATGAAGTGTTTTTCAGCCATGTGCCACAACATGCCCAGCAGCGGGATGACCTGTGGCAGGATCTACGCAGGAGGGTGAACGATGTGGGTGGCCATAACCGCACCTGCCAGCAGGTACGCAGACACTGCACGGACTTGATACGACATGCAAAACAGTGTGCCACTACAATCGCCAGGGAACAAGGTGGAACAGGTGGTGGGCCACCAACCCAGCCCCCACTCACACACACCGAGGAGCTACTGGGCCAGTCTGGGGACACCCTCAGAACAGCATCCACACACACTAGCTGCCATCGTGGAGGTGGGTGTCTCCCAACCAATGAGCTTGGAGTTGCCTGGTAAGTCAGTACTGCACATATGGCTATTATATCCCATTTAGTTGCATGTGTCACTGTACATTATGTAAAGTAACAACATATGCAAGGTATGTGGACACACATGCTGCATACTACAGTATGCTACCCTGTGTATGCACACATGTGCATACTATATGCTATTATACAGGCGAATGTGTTAACATGCACAGTGCACCCTGTGGCTATCATACAGTCATGGATAATGTTCATACTGCTGTGTCACCCCTATACAGGTACCTCTGGCATGCCGCACAGACATGAGTCCGTTGCAGGTGAGACTGTCATCAGTATCAGGCATGTTAAAGCATAGATCTATTTGCCATGTGGCCAGTTAACAGTTGCACACTTGATGTTCGTTCCAGTCACGATATACAGGTCGCATCACCCATAATTCACACAGGCCACCCATGTGCAATATATACAAATGAAATGATACACCGACTTGAAACCACAGTAGATGTCATTGCTACATGTGTGGTCAGCTGTGCATACAATGGTGGAGGTGTTCTACAATGGAGGCATATGTAGTATGCATTGGAACAACATGTTTGGTACGCAAACAGTACCACACAGTGAGCTGTGATATGGGCAGCCCACAGGTGTCACCATTGTGTTATATGCCCCTGCATTGGGTGCACACATTGTGATGTGCCATCTGACATGTCCCAGACACGCAGTGTTCTGGCTGCAATATTGTCACATTATCCCATGACCCATACCCTACATACCAAACATACAACCCATTGTCTGCATAGCCCTGTGGATGGTGACATATCTGACATCTATGGGTGTATGTCATATGGGACAACACAGATATGTGAGATAGATGGCCATCACACACATTTGGTCAACCCATGTGCACACATGGCCATGGGGGATGGCCAGAGACACGTAGCCACACAGTAGATGTGATGTGTATACACCCTGTTGCACATTGTCCACACATGGTCCAATTATAGCCTTAGTTGACTGATTATACAGTTGATGTGGTACACTGGACATCCTAAAAGCCTGTGCACAGCTAGTGGAGGTGTCACTGAAGTCTACCATATAAGATCTGTTGAACATCACAACTGTGTCATAGCATGACAGTAGTCACCTGTACAGCTTCCACAGACATTGACACCACATCAGGCCACAGATACTGTACATTTCCCTTGCTGCTGTAGGACATCACCGTTAGCTGTGCACCTCGTGTGTGTGGTACATCAATGTCATGTGGTAAATGGTGAATTGACATGTCCGCTATGTGTGGACATGGTTGCCAGGCAGCTAAGACCCTGTAGTTGTTGTGCAGGGGTGTCATATGTAGGTCCTCCAGTGACCTGTCACTTGACACAGCATGGTTTGGTGTGTATACACCTCAGCATCGTGGGTCACAATCCACAGTTATGTCATGGGTATGCATGCAGTTATGGCTATGCAATGTGTACATATTATGCATTGTACAGCAATATAGATGCCTCATGATGCCATGCAATGGCACAGTGTCTGTACTTCACACTGTATAGCAATGTCGATGGCTCACACTACCCTTCCATGCTCATGCACATTTGCTAAACATGCATTCTATCTGTAGGGCATACAGACAACACCGCAATGTGATGCCCATTACGATGCTGTACATGTGTCAGGACACCATTGTGTCAGACATGTTTGCATGTTAATGCACACATCAGCAGATTACATGTCAAGGTCACGTCAGCCATGTGTACTGTTATCCTGTTCTGGTCCACATGGTGTATCACGGGGATGCATGCATACTACCATGATTGTGTGAACTGCATGGCTACTGATATGACACCTGCTTGCTGTAGTGTGCACCCCAGGGAGGTATGCTTACTAACACTATTAATGTCTGAGCTGCATGCCTTCTGCTGTATCACAGGCATGCTGCATGCCATCTGTCAAATCACATGCATGGTGTGTCTGTGTGTGTGTGTGTGTGTGTGTGTGTGTGTGTGTGTGTGTGTGTGTGTGTGTGTGTGTCTGTGTGTGTGTGTATCTGTGTGTGTGTCTATTGTAATTTAGAGTCTTTCTTTGCATTCACAGGTTATATAGGTGCATTACCCTCCTGCGGTCCATCTGATGTTAGTGTCCCCACAGATACTAGCAGTGATGAACATATGCATGACGTACAGGCAGGGTTGTCAGGGGCTGAATCTGTGCCAATGGATGCCATCCCAGCTATGTCCCCCTCATCCCCGCACACAGTTCTGCTGCCAACACATACCGCATCACCAGTGGCCATAGAGGAAGGACAGTCAGCGTCTGTTAGCGTGGAACAGGAACGTGTGGTGGCTACAGAAGGTGTGTCTACACACCATGGTGTCAATGTAATGACTGCAGATGTACCACACAGGCATGTGGCCGGTGCTGCTCGTAGGAGGACCTCTGGCAGACATGCACCTGCAGGACAGAGCGCAGCAGCTGGTATCACAAGACACATGTTCCAGACTGTAATGGCGGTACAGGCACGTGCTGAATGGCAGAACAGAGAAGGGCAGAGGCTGCTGCAGAGGGCTGCTATCCGTACCCTAAATGACAACATCCAGGCATTGGCAAATGCTCAACAGCAGATTGCTGATGTTCTGGACAGGCGATTGGGTGACATGGTCGGAATCCTTGACTGTGGCATGGCAATCTGCGAGCGTGAGCTGTCTGTGCTGGAACATCTGGTAGGAGTGAGGCGTAGGCCACGTGGACATAGGCCAGCTACATCACCTAGTGCAGGTCAACATGAGTGTGCCACCTCACATGCCCACTCCCATAGTGCTGGTAGCAGTAGCAGTGCAGCTGGTGCTGCGCTGTCCACACCAGGACACAGCAGGCCACATGGACGTGGCCCTGGATGTTCCCAGCGGGGACACGGTTCCAGTGGACATGTGTCGTCGGACAGTAGCCAAGCTGTACCTCTGCCTGGTAGTGCCCGTGCAACCCCTGGCAGGCACAGGTCACGTGGCCGTGGCCGTGGCCGTGGCCGGACACAGTGAGCTGTACAACCTGGTCTGTACAATCTGGAGCTGTCAATAATACCCTGTGTAGGCCTCACAAAAGGCAGAACTGTGTGCACACATACATGCACACAGCAAAGACATCTGTAGGGCACCACAACACCCACATGCATACTGAACAGACATGTCCAATCAAATCACTGGCCCTTATCCACACACAAGATGTCATCCATTGGTGCAGCCTATGCCCCTGGCAAACATTATCACCCTGTGCATATGATGAAGCCTGTGCTGCATCCCTGTCATCCACACCGTTGGTGCAGGGACATGCTCAAATGGTCTGATGCACAGGGTGTACAGAATAGTGAGAAGTGTATATCACATTAGTTGTGTAAGAATAGTGAGAGAAGTGTATATAACATTAGTTGTGTGTGAATAGTGAGAGACGTGTATATTACATTAGTTGTGTACTGTTGACATGCACCAGACATACCATGTAGTACAGGTTTAGCATGCATTGTTATATGTTCACAGTATGTGTCTCAGTAACAACAGTAACAGCATGTTGGTAATGATGCCCTGGTTCCCTCCTTATGGTCTACTTGCATGTGCCTACAGGTAGCACTGTTTGCAGTCTCCCATGTGTAACTGCGGAGTACTCACAGGCACATATGACAATATCAGCATGCTATACGTAGCCTCAGCCTGACTGTTGGAAAGTCTAACATAACACAGATGTCCACACATATACTGATCCAGAAGCATGTGGGCAGTTTAATAGGCTACAGTGGCTAGAGACATGACATCCATACCAAGTCACATCACAGGTATGTTGACATGGTGCAGGGGTTGTACACAGCAGTCTGGCCAATGATAATGTTAGAGGCCACTTAATAGCATGAGGCCTCACTGTGCAGCAGTAATACCTTGCCACATTACAGGAACATGCTCACACTCACGGGGTCACCAACACTATAACGCACACCCCATAGTGTTGAGGTGAGGACCCTTGCCTATGTGGTCATCACCGTCACAGTACTGTGAACTCACATGATGTGACACAGAGAAAGAACATGTACAGGTAGCCAGTGTGGCTGAGACCAATGGCATCAACAGGGTAGTGGACTGCATCACCATGAGGGGTTAGGGATCCTGTGTGCTCTGTATGGTAGCATACACCCTCACTCCATGCACCAGACAGCCATACATACCTACATACACACACACGCACACACTGTGGAGACCACAAATGTCATACACATATGGATAGCTGATGTGTGTGATACACATACCACACCTGCCTACATCATGCTTTCCACACTGCAGTATGTACAGATCTCTACAACAGTGTACAGGGGTGTGTAACAATTGGGGTGTATTCCCCACCATATGTGGCACATATGATCACAGAAGCAAACACACATGGCAGTACTGTGAATGATACACCTGCTATATGATGATACGTCTGACAGACATGCAGCAGTATTGGCCACATTATGTGTACCAACGCTACCTTCGGCAATTGTGCTGCTATATGCATACGGGAGAATGTAAGTGTTACAGGTATCAAGTGACGTACTGTCGGTAACACCTGACCGCTGTGTAGGTTTTATGTCTCCACCGTCAAGTAACGGTAACATAGCGTACTGTTTGCACATGTAATGGTAGGATGGCGTGTGACACACCTGTGAGCCGTCCCTGGCAAACATCCATCTACACAGGTGGATCACCACTTTATGTACACACATCCATCCATACCTGCTGTACATCCTACCATACTGTCAGTATGTCACCATATACAGGTGTCAATGATGGGGCTGCATTGCAACTGCATGTTGTAGTTAGGCACAGATGAGTTACTTACATCAGCTACTGCACATGCACGGTAGCTGCATGCACACTACAGATTGTACATGTGTGTTGGTCCTACATGCCTGTCATGTAGCCATGTTTGTATGCATTGCAATTGGTGGACATGTGTGTTGACATACATAACACATGGACTGTTGTATGATATGATGGGTGTCATGGGTAACTAGTACAGAGGGAATGTGTCCTTGGTCAACATTGCTGCCTCATGTACTGTTAGCATTCAACAGCCATGGACCCACCTTCCATTTGCGTGCGTATGATTGCTGTAGCCACTTGTCTGCACGGAGGACAGCAAAAGCTATGCTATGTACATATGTGTTATGCGTGTGGTCCATGCACATATCCACTGCAATTTCATGTATGACATAGCCAAACATGTGTGTTCATTGGTGTACAGCGACAGTCATCTGTCACAGCTGTGTAAGACCCAGGGCCCCTGGTATGTGTAGAGCCGACCTGGTTATGTACAGTGGTATCATTGCAATGCATAACACATGATGGAACCCTGTCGGTACATGTGTAGTCTGCACAGTTGCTGTAGACCTATGTACAGTCCACTGGTCATGAGTCACACGGTGTTGTGTTAATGTATGGCTGTGTATTGCTGGTCCAATGACATGGTGATGTTGGAAGGGCTACATTGTAGATTGTGGTGTGTACCTCTGTGATATGCACCTGAGACATCTGTGATAGCTCCTGAGTGTGTACTGGTCAATACATGTGAGTTGCCTTCATGTACGTGGGGACAGTAATACCATACTGTGCCCTTCCATGTTTAGAATCCGTGTGCATGCAAGACGGCGCTTTGCAACTGCTAAGTGTGTGAGCATGCCCAGTATGCCGTTGTGTAGATGGACACACAGTACATTCCAAACTGCGCCCTTCTGTGTTTAGAATCCGTGTGCATGCAAGACGGCCCTTTGCAACTGCTAAGTGTGTGAGCATGCCCAGTACGCCATTGTGTAGATGGACACACAGTACATTCCAAACAGACGTGTGATACTAAGCTTGTGGGCATGGCCATTGACATCCTGTATAGCGATGGTGGTCATCCAGGCAACAGATGTCCATTTTCAATGTCACGATGGATGCCTACATTGAACACACTGGTTGCTGTCTTGAAGGGTGTACTGTCTGTGGCGCGTCCCGTATCTATGTAGTGTTGTTGTAGTGCTCCGTAGATATTTGGTTGCCCCAATCACACCACTGCTGTGTGTTTGTCTACGTCTACCTTGGGACAGTAATATGCTTTCAGACTGCTCACTCTCTATACATTCCCTATCGGCGTCCTTGCTTTTGCGGATGATGTCACCCACCTAGAAGTATGCCTCTGGGAGTGCTGTGCTCAGTAATCTCGGTAGTGTGTGCCGTAAATGTGTAATGCTGTAGTGTGATAAGGTAGTTATGTGTATGTTCGACTCCCAACCCTGTCAAGTGTGTGTGTGTCTGTGTGTGTGTGCATGTGTGTGTGTGTGTGTGTGTGTGTGTGTGTGTGTGTGTGTGTGTGTGTTTGTTTGT
>NC_056745.1:856124787-856243097 GCF_019279795.1 Protopterus annectens
ATATATAATGTATATTGTATATAGATATGTATGTTGGGATTATCACTCTTGACTCTGCTGCATTGTCTGTACGTGAGCACCTTGGATGTATGTACATCTGCTATGGCTCTGTGATAGTGCACATACTTTGTGCTGTAGTGATCGTGGGTTATACATGTGTAGTGACCGGTTATTGTGTTGCTGGGTATTTCACGGGCATTGGAAACAATGTTAGCGCAGCACCTTAGACTGGTCGTATGCAGATCTCGGCAACAGTCAGCAGTGGTTATTACATTGGAGTGTGAGTATGGCTCATATCCATCTGTAGTAACTGTCAATTCTATGCACCTCAGGTTAACATTACAGACTCACGTTTATCCACAGGTTGTGGTACAGATCCCAGGACTGTATGTGTAGACATTGACAGGTGCAGGACTGAGTTGTGTTGGATGCATGCAGGGGTTTCCATGGCCAGTAATGGGGATCTCTACAGTCTGGCAGGTACGGTCTGTGACTGTCCCACAACCTCCTGTATATGGCTGACACATGCTGTACCTGTGTATATGCAGACACACACTTACCACAAACAGCTACGGCTATCACATACACACACCCATTGCACCACCATTGGGCCATGCAATAAACATTGTCCCTCAAATACACACACCTACGTGTACATTGGATGGCTCTATGACAGATCTGGACATGTTAACACCACACCCTGTGCATATGATGTCACCTGTGCCACCATCTGTGATGTGTAACATTGATGCAGGATCTGACTAACCTGGTGCTGCTGCACATGCTGGCTTTATTCCACTGTATTGATGTTAGCATGCTGTTAACACACAGTGTGTTACTTCCAGGTGTACTTCAGCAGGCATGATGCATTGCAGCTATGACCATCACTGTAGCATAGTTTACAGCACTGTTACTTCTGATGATGTAGTCTCCATCCATGTGCCATTTCACTGATGTGTGTAGTATTGGCAGCATGTGTGTCTGTGTGTGCAGTACGTGTGTGATGTGTGCAGTACACATATATACATGCTTACAAACGCATACACGACATTACACGGGCTTCACCATTCATACACTAGCTTACTTGTTCTTCCACACGTGCACACAGGCTGGTGGTATCCATGCCGCGCCATCAGTCTCCTGACGTTCCCTAGGATAGCTCATGACACATCTCTTCCACTGAGTACTGACACCACACATGTGACACTGCTCCGGTGAGGTTACAGTGTTTTGTACATACACACTCATGTTGTCACCTATCTTCTACTCTAATAGTCCCCTTAACCTACACTACACTGTAGAGGCTTGGCCCATATGGCATGACATGTTGTGATTCATTATCCTCAGCCTCACTTGCCTCACATTGCCTACAAATGCTTCGTTACATCTCTGACAGAGTGCTTCCACACATAAGCACCAGTACGCAGTAGCCATGTTGTCTCCAGCTTACCATTCATCTGCATGGCATACTAACATCTAACTAAACCTACATTTTGTATGTATATTATCCATATGTCTTGTTTTGAAGTGCAGCGCGTTCTCGTGGTGCTGCGCTACGCTTCCACACCAGGGATCGGGGGAGGACAACTACTGGTTCATTGATATCCAATGGACAAAGCTGCCACTGGCCTTGGACTTGGACATTGGCATGCTTCTTCGACTGTATTCATACTGTATTTGCAGCTGTCATTGCTCCATTTAGCAACGTGCAAAACGTTAGTCGCATGACATCCGGGTACATTTCTGCACATAACTCTGCTCTTGCACGGACAGCTTACTGTTTCATGTATCGCGTAATTAATTACATAATTTGCATAGCTTACACATACAAATGGGGTATGTTGCAAATCCCAACATTGTCCGTGCAATGTTCGTGTTACGGGTGGTCTTGCACACCCCTGCAGGTGTTTGCTGAATAGCCTGGCAGTCATCTTTCCTTGCTGTACTCTCACTCAATCCATACATGCCGGAGGCTTCGTGTATCATGGCCTAGGCTTTGCTGTGTGCTATGTCTATTTGTGGTGTATGCATGGCGGTGGGTATGTCCCAATGTCATCACTGGAAAAGGTGACACCCTATAGGTACTTCCTGTAGACTGCTGTGTCATTTGACATGTCAGCACATACCTGCGGATGAACTTCCTACTGCAGCGCTTTTCATATCTTCTGAGTTATCTTGCAGTCGATAATGCTGTTTCCTCAGACATGTATCTGTTTCTGATCACACCTATCAACCTCCTAGTGCAAAACATCTGTACAAAGCCTAACCTGATGGGGGGACAGATAGGGGCAGATTCTACATATTGCTCTTACAAACGTAGATAGTTGACAGTATTATAGGTTTTGCATTAGTATGACCTTTCTGAGGGATTTGGGGTCTTAAACACATATGTTTATCATTATTTAATGACTTCAGTTCTCAGGTATTTGGCAGACAGGTACAGATTGTGAGAGGAACACACCACACTGCACATTTGTACAGTTGCGAGGTATGTTTCTGATACTGGACATCAATTTCCTTATGCCAATACACACAATACATGGCGCCATCACAGGCCAGTTACCTTACATTCCTATTGCAGGACACACCCACCCACCCAATGGGTTATATTCCTCACACAGGCCAACAGGTGCTTATCCACACTAATTATTCCATCATGTACCTTATGTGTACGCCGGTATTTGCGCTTTCCGTCAGTGGCAGAGCTCACGTACGAGTATGGGGGACTGGACACTGTATCGGTGACACTGCATGACACCCTGAGGGACACATGTCTTTTGAGTCTATTAACCTTCCACATTGACTTTCACAGGCCATACATTGTAATTCACATTTGTGGACAAACATGCTTATGACTTGTACATGTTTTGTCATTTGTCCTGACGTCTTTCTTCTCACCTGTCCACCTAGTATCACTAGTTCTGTACATTTCATTAGGATGGGTTACCTTCATACCTCTCACCTGTACACATTATGGGTATACACCCTGGGGTTTGACCTATGATTCTGTTACATTTGTCATGATAATGTGCCTTTCTGGTAGATTGCTGGCAAGCCATGATGGACTGTGCGGTTAGGTAATCATGACTGACATTTCTATTTCATGATTACTAACTCTCATAACATTCATATTCCTGACTACGCAATTATTCTATCAACGGTCTGACTTTGTCTGAGGTATATTTAATATAGTCCCTATTTGTCTGTCATGTACTATGCCTTAGTCCAGCTGTCTTATTCTGACATTCTGGCAGGTATGGTTACCATCTTGGTCGTACGCGTGTCCATCCATGATAATCGCCTACATGACACTGATATAGGTCCCTACGTCTTCCCCCAATGGTTTAAACACTATCCAGTAGATGGGTTGCACCTTTTTGGAGAATGTAGGCGTGTGCTATACCCACATAGGTATATTGATCACTCCCATGGGGCGTACCTAATAGATCTGTGCCAACCAACACCTTGGCCCAATTCTGCATACCCATGATTCCCATACCTGACACACCTCCACAGTACCCATTAGACATGTTTAATGTGAGCGATAATAAAGTGTGAGGACACTTCCGAGCACTCCCCACTCTGCGGATATCAGCTCGTACGTCATACATTCAATCGACCCATGTGTTATTACCCTTGCACCTGCTACTGTTGCATGTACACCTATATCGTAGTTGCTGGTGTGACTTCTTTTGCATCAATGACGGTTCGCACTTCGTACAGGATCAATTTTTGGGGTCCTGCAAAGGACACCTATATTCATGTTTAACGTGTAGAACTTGCAGGCCCTGTCACACTGGTACTTTCCGGGCAATGGTTTGGAAACCATCGGTGTATTCTCCTTTCATGCATGTCTGTTTGTCTATCCATATTAGCTATACCGTGACCTATTTATGTACATGTGTTATATGTACAGGGACATATGTTTGTTGTGTATATATCTGTTCATGTATCGTGTGGGTATAGATATATATATGTACATATATACATATGTCTGTACATTCCTCATCTCGTAATTTGCTTTGGATTATGTCTGTGGATATATGTGTATATATATCTCCATGTGATACCTTTCAACTGTACAGATTTACGCTGCATGTACAGCTGTTTGCCTCTTATCTTTGGTCCATTTTTCATAACCTTGTGTCTATCTGGCAAGTTAGTGGCATATCATTAAAGACTGACGTTGGTAAATAATGACAAACATTTCAGGTTACGACTTCATACCCTTCAGAGAATCCATGCTAGTGACACACCTGTTATTCTATCCACTTTCTATGTTTGTTAGGGCAATATCTGGGGATTGTCCTTATTTGCACCAGTTGTTGTCATGGCTTTGTCCGGTTTCGTACTTTACGGGTTTAACAGGTATGAGCCATGTACATAGAACGTGGGGAAACACCATTCATTTTCTATTCTGTGAGCGGATTACACACACGCAGGTGCACTTGCATATCCTTATTGTGGGTTACATATGTTTCATAGATAATTGTGCTTCTGTGAACTTTCATAATTTTCACCGTAACAGTTACATATCTGTGTTCCAGTTTACGGACTACTGCGAAACACACGTTCACCTTTACATATTTAAATGTGTGTACTGCACAAACGCTTTCATTACACTTTCAAGTTATATGTGCAGTGGTCGTAGGTCAACCGGGACTGCATTCACATTGGCCGGATTCCGGAACCACTATTCTATTGGTGCTCTCCCTCATTGATATGCATACCCATAGTACTTAGTTACATCAACATATGCCTCACCGCTTCACCTACGACACAGGCATCCATTCTCCTGCTGGGAAAAAGGTGGTACTACATATTACACATTCCTTATTGCCTACTGCTGTGGACGCCGGTTGCATTGTTAATCACTCCGAGGATATGCAGAACACCAAGGCATATAGTCCAGCCACATACAGGTCTTTGATTGTCAGGGTGTTCATGTAGTGATCTGGGTTTAGGCTTGCCCACCTGGTGAACGGAACTTCCCTGGCTTAGGTCAAATGTCAGACGAAACATACGGAAAGGGATTATCTCCCTATTTTGAAGTTTTACCTGTGTTTATCGACACAGGTGTTTGGGCACCTGTCAGCAGCTTATTCTGTTGGCATTACATATTATGGGTGGGGTTGTTACAGTCCATACTCCACGGTGAGGGGTGTTCCCATTCACATTTGACTATTACCTGTATAGGTCATACGGGGATTATTATTTTTGGACATGAAGTGAGTACAGGTATGCAGTTGTACATTACACAAGTGTGAAGGGCTGTTCCTGTAAATATGTACAGACCATACCTCTCAATCTCTTAGAGCACCGAACCTGCGCAAAACCTACATGATGGGGGGACAATTAGGGACACATTTTAACGATTGCTCTTACAAGCTTAGAACATTGATAGAATGCTAGGTTTTGCATTAGCATGACTTTTCTGCAGGTTGTGGAGTCTTATACTCAGGATATTTCTCATTATTTAATGACGTCAATCCTCAGCTATTTACCACACTGGTGCAGATTGTCGGAGGCACACACCAACACTATGGGGTGAACCTGTGGTCATTCTTAGGGTTGCCACCTTTTCGACTGCCCAAAGTGGGACATGTTCTGTAGAGATGTCAGATTTTCCAGGACAAAACATACCTACAGCCATGCATAGTACTGAACTTTAACCTTTTTTGTACATATAATAGCTTATTCTAGTAACATTTGAATTGCTTATGCTACTTCACATAACATATTGAGGATTCATATATAAAATAACCGTTTTATGCGACTATTAAAGTAAATTAGGAAATAAACTCTCAGGACATTTGCTGTGTCTTGATTTTTTTCACAGGACACAACTGCCTACAGAGGGATTGTTACTCGCAAAGTGGGACAGGTGGTGACCCTAGTCATTTTGCGAATATCCGGACAGTTGAGTGGTATGGCTCGGACCTCTGTAATATGCTGTTGTGTTCTGGCACAGCAGTAGCTCAGCATTAAAGACTGCAGTCGGAACGTGCTGACAGACAGTTGGGTTTCAGACTTCATACTCCAGACATTAATGCCAATGTGCAAACTGTTATTCTATCAAATTCTATGTTTCTGAGAGATATGTTTACAGATTGTCCCTGATTTTGGACCTTTGTCTCACTTATATTCACGGCTCTGTCCAGATATCTTGCTCACACAGGTTGACAGGTATGGTCAGTCAAGACTGCACACAGTCAGTGTCCCTCACACTTGATCAGGGTTGACCTGTTTACGTAGTGTCTTCCTCGCCCTCATGCCATTTTCCACTTTGCAAATGTGTGCATTATATTCTCCCTCCTATTCGTGTCTGGACACGTGCGTCGCGGGAAGGTATTTTATCCTGGGTGGTAGGTTATGCATGTCTACTTAGGGCTGGACAGTGTCATGGACCTCCACTGCACATTCTGACTTGTGTCCAGATATCTACTGGATTGGACATCATGTCGTCATACCCATTCTACTATTTACACAAGTTGGTCATCCCGTGAGGGATATCCCAAAAATTGGTCAAGACCAAAACAAGTTAGATAATGAAGATTTTTGCAGCTTCACGAAAACGTTCAGGGGGTTTTACCTGCAGGGGATACATGGTTTGCAATCCTGACACTGCCTAGGGTGACAATACCTACTACATATGCGTAGGGGTCACTGTGTGTAGCTGTTTCTGCAACAAACCAGTGGACCAAGTACGGCTGGATTTGGTGGACGTTCTGGTATGGTGGCAGGTTGTGTGTTGTGGAGGGTATGCTGGGTAGGCTATTATGCATCCAGGTGTGTTGCGTTTGTTATGGCCAGTTCCATCAGGACCCATCTGTGGGTATGTGACGGTGCCGTATCTATACATTTGTCTCGCATATTTCCATATTCATATGTTTGTGGGATTGTGTTCTACACTATGGCCTGTCTGCTTGTCTTGCAGCTGTTTCTACATGAGGTTGTGTTTCTTTCCACTTCACCCGCTGCCCCCTCATACACCTCCGGTTCACCTTTTCTGCATACAACACAAGTATCGCCTTTGAGGAATTTACCATTAAACACACACCCCTCACACGTGAATTACTCACACCCCATAGAGCACTACTTTGATTGTTGGCCCATGACATGGCCAGAGTTACACATTGACCACCCTACAAGTGTCAGGTACCTTTATGGTTGTGTGGCCTACCCTGCCATGTTTGCTTTCCACATGCTATACCTCACGCACATAGGTACACGCCCTTACTTCACTTTCATTACTTGGTTGGTGTATCCGGGTACTACCCATTTGACTGTGTCACATACATGCTCGGATTATACAGCTGACTTCCGGATTTTGCCAGCCTGTTCTACTCATTGGTAGGATGGCACCTTTTCCTATGTCCAAGCTATTCCATGCACATGTCCAACCATTGTGGACATTGCCTCCCCACAGTCAACGGTTGTGTTTCCACCTTTTCAATTGGCCACAGTGTGACATAGGGTTACCACCTGTCCCACTTTGCGAGGGACAGTCCCTCTTTGGGCATTTGTGTCCTGACATGTAATTGTCAACATGGCAAATGTCCTGAGATTTTAGGACAAACATATTTCTTATATTTTATGTGATAGTTGCATTAAACAGTTAATTCTGTATCTGAAATACCTGACTGTTATGAGAAACAGAATAAGCAACTAAAATGCTACAGGAATGCGCTTTTCTGTAGGCAAAACAGTTATGTTCTGTCCTTTGTACTGGCCGTGGGTATGTGTCAGCCTGTACAGTCTGATGTCTGTACCAAACATGTCCCACTTTGGCCATTTGTAAGGGTGGCAACCCTACTGTGACAGTTGCAGTGAACACAGCATATTTTACAGGCTGACACATACCCACGGTCAGTTCGGGAGATAGAACTTACAATTCTTGCCTATATCTAAGCTTATTCTTGTAGCATTTCGGTATCTTATTCTGTTTGTTATGACATTTATGTATTATACGTCCAGTGAAATATGTTTAATGCAACTATTGCATGACGTCTATGGAGGAATTATGTCCTATATTCTCTGGACATTTGCCAGTTTTACATGTTTGTGTCAGGACACATCTGCCCACAGAGGGACTGTCGCTCGCAAAGTGGGACAGGTGGTAATCTTGGTCGATGGTATGGATCATACTGTTCCTTTTGACCTACATGTCTCTGTGTTGTTATGGCTCGTTTATATGCTCCTTCTGTTTTGTTTACATGCGTATGCTATTTCCTATCACATTTGGTATGTGAAATACGGACATACCTTTTGTATGTGACTATTACATGGCTTGTGGGATATGATTCAGATATACGGTCACTACCTATATCTACATTTCTCCTCGTGTATTTTGTTATGGACACATCTGCACAGCTATATTCCCTCCCTTAAATTATGGGTCGGCTGGTGACCCTCTCCGTTGGACTGGACGTACCTACTGGCGGCGCGCTAACATCTGATACGTTTCACTTCCACATGGTATAGCTATCAACACTACGTTGGACTACAGGCACACAGTTTTCCTGTCATTTGTTCATGGGTAGGGACCCGTTATTCCCTACTGTGCATTTGTGTTTGAGTCTTCATTTTCTGTTTGCAAGGACTCTGCTTTGCATACGTATCAGTCTCCATGGACACTGATAGGTACGATTACTATTGCTGGCGGAATATAATATTCAGCAGTTTAGGTTGCTCCTCGAAAGCCGACATTGACATGCCTCCCTGCGCAACTTCGATATGCCTCTTGCACTTGCGCACGTTTCCTACGCATGTGGCTGTGGCAGCTGCGCGCCTTCATTAATATGCATATGGCGTGACTACTCCACATCTACTACGCTGCACGGCTGGCGCAAGCCTTACGCCGGACTTGCGCCGAGCTTCATGAATCTGGGGGTTCATCTGTGCTGACAATGCAAACATGAAGAAAAGCATTGATATTAAGGGACTGAAGACTACTTTTGAATTATTTTTCCAACTACACAAAAGCATGGGAATGTACTGTGCTGGAAGAAAAACAGTATGCTTCTGTATTTTCTTTATTTTCAGGCATTTTCTAAAGTATAGTACTTTCTGTTTTGCAAAACTCATTTAAGATTGGAAATAATAAATTGAACTGGATTGTGAAGTCTTTCGTATTACCTGCATTAAGTTGGGTATAGAAGAATTAAGCCTAACTAGAAAAATGACAACTGTGTGTGCACATGTATGTGTGCGCATGTGTGTGTGTGTGTGTGTGTGTCTGTGTGTGTGTGTGTGTGTGTGTGTCTCTCTCACACATACAACACACACAGATATAGACATAGATATAGATATAAATATTGATATAGATATAGATATAGATAGATATAGTTATAGATATAGATATAGATATAGATATAGATATAGATATAGATATAGATATAGATATAGATATAGATAAGATCCCTTAATGTAGCTGATTGTTGTTAGACTATATAACTAGCAGGGATGTTGGTTGGGGACTTGCCCTATACAAAAACAAAAACAAAAAAATGTTTTATTCTTGCATGCCTGGAGTTTATGTCAACATTTGTTTTTCAATTTCTCATTGACATTTGGGTGTTTAGATTATTTAAGGTACAAACACATATAACATAACACGTACTGTGTGTGTGTGTGTGTGTGTGTGTGTGTGTGTGTGTGTGTGTGTGTGTGTGTGTAGATATATATATATATATATATATATATATATATATATATATATATATATATATATATAGTTTTTACCTTGGTTTAATTTTTCCAAGTCTTTTTGGTTTCTAATCCCACAAAATGAATGGGCCCCTTTCCTAAGTCAAAGTATAATTAAAGTTCATGAAATTAGTATTGTTTCAATTTTTGATGTTAGCCAAACGTGCTCTTTGCAGCACAACAAAGAAAAATAATAAAATCCTGCCACTGACAAACCAGTTCAATCCAAAACACATAATATCAAATCCAAAAGAGAGAACTGGAGCATGGCTCTGGTTTTAAAACTTTAATAAAATTAGTACTCTAAAACAAATGAACTGTTGTGAGCACTTTCGCATCTTTTACAGATTCTTCATTAGACAATAAAAAACTAATACACTGTTACAATTTAAAGCAACAAAATTACAAATCATCAAATGAAATTCACTTATGTAAACCTCTAGCCTTCAGGTGTGGTCTTAAACAGATTAAGGGATTTATACATTTTCACATTATACAGATTTTTCTTCACGTAACTTGGTTTATTTGGCTAGATGCAAGTTATGCCCGGCATTTTATGTCAGTAAAACCAACAGAGCCATTAGAGAGCAGGTTAGGGAACACATTAGTGAAATAAGAAGGAAGGTAGATACAAATGCATTAGCCAGACATGTTCATAAAGTAGGGAATAATCATTATTTTATATCTCAAGTCATTCAGTTAATACATTTGGATAATAGGTTAGGAGACATTAAGACCAGGACTGAACAATCTGAAACTAAATGGATTATTACTTTGCAATCAGATAAGGGACATGGCCTGAATGACTGTGTCTTTTTAAGACCACTCCTGAAGGCTAGAGGTTTATATAAGTGATTTTCATTGGATGATTTGTAATTTTGTTGCTTTAAATTGAAACAATGTATTAGTTTTTTATTATATGATGAAACATCTGCAAGAGATGTGAAAGCGCTCACAATAATTCATTTGTTTTAGCGTATTAATTTTATTAAAGTATTAAAACCAGAGGCATGTCCATTTCTCTCTTTTGGATTTGATGATGCTCTTTGAAGCACCTACAATGTACCCAGAACTGACTCCTTCTGCAATTCATAGAGTTACCTGTATCGGTAGCGTATCTAAATGTGACTGTAAATTATTTTTTATGAGACCCATTGCTTCTTATTACTATTGGAACTTTCTAGTTATCCTTCTTTCACAGTGCCCTCATTTCATGCTACAAATCCTGGTATTTCATGACTTTATGTCCCTCTGTATATAAGATACTATAATCACTGAGTGTAGCAATTTGAATGATCACTGTTATTTTTGTCTTCTTTTCATGCACTACTATATCTGTTTTTCTCACATCTAGTTTTTGAACTGTTGGTAATGGGTAATTTCATGTGATATAAACTTCATAATTGTCTATAATGCTTTGTGGCTCATGTTTTCAGTGGTTCTGAGATACTTCATTATTGTAATGTTTGCATAATCCTCAATGCAATAGTCTTGCCACATTGTTATGCCTTTAAATATACAGGCCCTCTGCCATTAGTGTATCATACCTAGCAACAAGGTGTGCAACTGTTTCCAATTCTGTTTTACAAAACCTGCATTTGTCTGTTTCTCCCACATGCTCAACGGACTTTGTTAACCAAAGTGTATGTAGCTCACTATCCTGGGCCGCCAATATTAACCTTTCATCTTTTGGTTTAAATTCACCTCTCCTTAACAATTCCTGTATCAGATCCTGATCACCATGAGGTTGTTCTGGCGTTATCTGTAAATACATTTATGCCTTTTCCACATTTCTTGTCTTCTCATCTGATCCTTCACCTTATGTTCCTTCCTTTGTTTTTTTGGCACATTCAGTTACTGCCTGATTTTTGTTTAATTCTGGTCTGATTTCCATTCCCACTTGGCACTGATATACTTCTGCTAAACTAAGCAAATAAGTCATCTTAGACTTATTCTCTCCATGTTCTAAAGCTTTCATTATGTTTGGATCTTGTGAGGTCAGCAGATAAGTATGCAGTCTTACAATCACAAATCTACATGTAATCAGTTTTGAGGAGGCCAATTCCTCCTTCAGAACAGGGAATATATAATCTTTGTATACACTGATTTTTATAAATTATTTGATAAGCATGAAATATTTTTTGTTTTCCTATTCAGTTGATCCAGTACCTTTTGAGGCCAGTCAGTCATCCCAAAACTGTAAGTTAGAACAGGAAGAGCAAATTGTTTTATAGCTTGGACTTTATTCTAAATGCCAGGGTTGTTTTCAGTATTAATTTTATTTTTCTAAAATATTCCTTACTTAAAGTTTTGTTCACATTTGTTCATGCTGTATTGTCAATTCTTCATCAATTCTGAAAGGTTTATACAACTCCCTCCTGCTCAAGTTCCTTTATATCGCATTCCTATCCCAGACTGATATTTTCTTGTTGCTGCTGTTTTCCTGCTTTTGCACATTTCAATTCAATTCAGTTCCATTTTTTTCATACTCATAGGTATATTCCTTTTGCAGTCACAAGATTACGGTTGGTCCAGACATAACATTCATCTTTCACATAAATACAATAAAGAAAAAAACATAACAATAAACATTTAACATTTAACATACATACAATAAAAATAAAAAATAAAAGAAGAAAAATTGGTCTCCAATGTATATTGCACATTCTTCAACATTATACCATTTTTTTCTACTCAGACAGTATCACACTCGATTTAAACCAAAAAGTGGAAAAGTGCCAAGATACCAAAACTGAAACAATATGAAGATTTTAAAACATCTCTTAATATGTAATATTCTTATTATTAATATATGTGATTGTTTCTGGAACAAAATGATTTTCATATCTTTTTGTTTTGCATCTTGGAAACATATACCTCTTTCCCAATGGAAATAGCTAAAATTCACACCATAAGGAGTGTGACACATCTTTTACAATTTAATTAGTTACTCTTTCTAACCATTTTAAATATAAATATGTAAAACACATTTATTGTTCACTAATCAGTTTACTGGACCGTTTTACAATCTGATTCGAGTTCCTAATTTTTATAGATAAATTTCCATACCAAGCTACTAGAGAAAAAGCCAGAATTGATGCAATAAAAGCATTGTAAAACAAAACCATAATACTTTTATCTATATGCAACTGTGACAGTTTTCACAAAGCAGTCATTGATATCCTTTCTTACTTATCATTATGCAATTTTCATCAAAATTCAACTTTGAATCAATAATAGTTCCTAAATACTTACAAGACTGCACACATTCTACCATCTGATTTTTAATAATTGTTGCATCAAAGCCACAAACATGCTTCCTAAAGTCCATTACCATATCTTTAGTCTTTGAAATGTTTATCTTAAGATAAAAATCTTCTCATCACTCAACAAAATCTTCATTAACTGGACCATGACTCACCTCATCATTTTTGAGCTGGCTAACTACGATAGTATCATCTGTATATTTCAAAATTATCCTATTCTCATATACATTTCTGTATGTGTTTGTATACAAAATAAACAAAAGGACAGAGATAACGCACACACTTGTCATGCTCCAGTCAAAGAATAAACATGGTCTGATAAGATTTTATTTACCCTTACTCTCTGCATTTTATTAATTAAAAATTCCACAATCCTTCATTTGAATAAAAAAAAAATCCAGAATCCAACACATAAGATTATTACTCAGGTCAAATTATTCTTGTAATGTGTTGGCTGAATAGTATTAAAGGTGGATTAAAAATCAAGAAACAAAAGTCTAGTGTGTGATCCTTCACAATGTTTAACAAGCAAATTAAGAAAAGTGATTGTTGCATCTCCTATACCTCTATGTGTCTTGTATGCAAACTACATAGGGTCAAGCATATGTTCAACCTTCTTTAAAATCTCTACTCTCACCAATTTTTCAAAAAGTTTCATAACAATTGAAGTAAGGGCTGCCAGTCTAAAGTCATTTAGAATCTTATATTAATAGTAATATTCTTATTACTAATATATGTGATTGTTTCTAGAACAAAATGATTCTCATATCTTTTTGTTTTGCATCTTGGAAACATATACCTCTTTCCCAATGGAAATAGCTAAAATTCACACCATAATGAGTGTGACACATCTTTTACAATTTAATTAGTTACTCTTTCTAACCATTTTAAATATAAAGATGTAAGACACATTTATTGTTCACTAATCAGTTTCCTGGACCATTTTACAATCTGATTCAACGAGTTCCTAATTTTTATAGACAAATTTTCATACCATGCTACTAGAGAAAAAGTCAAAATTGATGCAATAAAAGCATGGTAAAACAAAACCATAACACTTTTATCTATATGCAACTGTGACAGTTTTCACAAAGCAGTCATTGATATCCTTTCTTACATACCATTATGCAATTTTCATCAAAATTCAACTTTGAATCAATAATAGTTCCTAAATACTTACAAGACTGCGCACATTCTACCATCTGATTTTTAATAATTGTTGCATCAAAGCCACAAACATGTTTCCTAAAGTCCATTACCATATCTTTAGTCTTTGAAATGTTTATCTTAAGATAAGAATCTTCACACCACTCAACAAAATCTTTATTAACTGGGCCATGACTCACCTCATCATTTTTGAGCTGGGCGTTGTTTTCTGGCTATACTGCTCAGACAAGCTCCTCGTGGTCCTGCAGAGTGGTCTTAGCTACAGAGAACTCAGAAAAGCGACTACTTTCTGGATTTAAGTATCTTGGATAGAAGGAAGTTTCTTTGCTCACCAGTGGGAGTGGGGAGCCTTGAGCAGCCTACCTGTCCCTGTAGGAAGTGACCTCAGCACAAGAAGCTGTAGTAATTGGTTGTTTTGGACCATTTCTAGCTCTTTTGTAGTTCCTTGTTTAAAATCCGCCTCTGGGCATTTTTTTCCGGCTATACTGCTCAGACAAGCTCCTTGTGGTCATGCAGAGTGGTCTTAGCTACAGAGAACTCAGAAAAGCGACTACTTTCTGGATTTAAGTATCTTTGCTTTTTTTTCACTTGGAATAGCTTCTGTAGCTTACCCTGAACTAGCTTGAACTGTTTTTTTAACTGTTTGCTGCATTATTTTAAAATCTGCACTTAAAGTTACTTTTTAGTCGAATTTGATCGAAAGTTTGTTTGTTTGTTTGTTTGTTTAATTTAACTGTGGAGGCTGCCCACTTAAGTGTGCTAGCCTGTGTAACTGATTTATCACTGTTTCTGCATTTTCTGTGTGTTTCTATCAAAAAAACAAAAAACCAAAAAAATAATCCTTGTTTTCCTGCCTCTCCTTGACTAGTTTAAACCAGTTTACAGGCATTGCTGTATTCTGGGCTGTGGTGTAGTTCCTGTGTTGTCCATTACCTTACTTGGATAGAAGGAAGTTTCTTTGCTCACCAGTGGGAGTGGGGAGCCTTGAGCAGCCTACCTGTCCCTGTAGAAAGTGACCTCAGCACAAGAAGCTGTAGTAATTGGTTGTTTTGGACCATTTCTAGCTCTTTTGTAGTTCCCTGTTTAAAATCCGCCTCTGGGCGTTTTTTTCTGGCTATACTGCTCAGACAGGCTCCTTGTGGTCATGCAGAGTGGTCTTAGCTACAGAGAACTCAGAAAAGCGACTACTTTCTGGATTTAAGTATCTTTGCTTTTTTTTCACTTGGAATAGCTTCTGTAGCTTACCCTGAACTAGCTTGAACTGTTTTTTAACTGTTTGCTGCATTATTTTAAAATCTGCACTTAAAGTTACTTTTTAGTCGAATTTGATCGAAAGTTTGTTTGTTTAATTTAACTGTGGAGGCTGCCCACTAAAGTGTGCTAGCCTGTGTAACTGATTTATCACTGTTTCTGCATTTTCTGTGTGTTTCTATCAAAAAAAACAAAAAAATAATCCTTGTTTTCCCGCCTCTCCTCGACTTAGTTTAGACCAGTTTACAGGCATTGCTGTATTCTGGGCTGTGGTGTAGTTCCTGTGTTGTCCATTACCTTACTTGGATAGAAGGAAGTTTCTTTGCTCACCAGTGGGAGTGGGGAGCCTTGAGCAGCCTACCTGTCCCTGTAGGAAGTGACCTCAGCACAAGAAGCTGTAGTAATTGGTTGTTTTGGACCATTTCTAGCTCTTTTGTAGTTCCCTGTTTAAAATCCGCCTCTGGGCATTTTTTTCTGGCTATACTGCTCAGACAAGCCCCTCGTGGTCCTGCAGAGTGGTCTTAGCTACAGAGAACTCAGGAAAGCGACTACTTTCTGGATTTAAGTATCTTTGCTTTTTTTTCACTTGGAATAGCTTCTGTAGCTTACCCTGAACTAGCTTGAACTGTTTTTTAACTGTTTGCTGCATTATTTTAAAATCTGCACTTAAAGTTACTTTTTAGTCGAATTTGATCGAAAGTTTGTTTGTTTGTTTAATTTAACTGTGGAGGCTGCCCACTAAAGTGTGCTAGCCTGTGTAACTGATTTATCACTGTTTCTGCATTTTCTGTGTGTTTCTATCAAAAACCAAAAAAATAATCCTTGTTTTCCCGCCTCTCCTCGACTAGTTTAGACCAGTTTACAGGCATTGCTGTATTCTGGGCTGTGGCGTAGTTCCTGTGTTGCCCATTACCTTACTTGGATAGAAGGAAGTTTCTTTGCTCACCAGTGGGAGTGGGGAACCTTGAGCAGCCTACCTGTCCCTGTAGGAAGTGACCTCAGCACAAGAAGCTGTAGTAATTGGTTGTTTTGGACCATTTCTAGCTCTTTTGTAGTTCCCTGTTTAAAATCCATGTTTGCACGGCTTTGCGCGGTTGTGCGCATAGCGCAGTGCCAGTTAAACAAGGTTAAACTTCTTCTGGCTCCACCAAGTCTGCTCTTCAAATTTTCCCTTAAGGAAGCTCTACTCTTAGTATAATCAGACTACTCACTATATTATAAGCCTAGCACTTGTTCTCAATACTTCTCTACTAAGTAAGCACTCTCGTACTAAGTAAAGCACTACATCTATCTACCACCCCTGTGAATATCCACTTCCCTTAAAGGTACAGCACTCCCTTATACTGTTCTAGCATGTCGAGTGGTAGATTACTGGCATCCTCTCCAGTTCAGCTGGTCAATCTGGGTATCTTGAGACAATGCTACAATTGTCTCATGTACACAGACAACCCTCTCCTCCTCCCAACAAACACAAATACATGTGAGAGATGCAACTATATAGCCAAACTGGTGGCTGAACTCTCTCAACTCAGGGCTGGCATGACCAGACAGGAGGAGATGGTAACCACACACCCAACAATCCCAGTCCCACATAGACCTACCACAACTGCAAACCAAACACATAAAAACACAAAGACATACTCGGAGGCTCTAATAAAAAACTTACCAAAACAACAGAGGCTCCCAAAGCAGACCTCCAAAAATCCACCACCTCAAAACAAAGCACATGCAACACATACTTCAATAAATCAGTGTGTCAACCAATCACAGCCCTTAAGGCCAAACACCATGCCTGATACACTAGTAATAGGTAACTCTATAGTCAGGCACACTGATGTCCCGCTGACCAGGCTGAACAAGGAGAGGGTGACTGTGAGCTGTCTATCGGGAGCTAGGATCCGCCACATAACACACGCACTCAAGTCACTCCAAAGCAAGTACAAATATGACTCCGTCATTGTCCATGCTGGCGTGAATGACCTGAGACGCACTCTCTGGACTACATGAAAAGAGACATAGAGGAGCTCTCCGATTATGTAGCCCAGGCTGGTATGACCCTGACCCTGAGCAGCATCTTGCCCTCACCAAGAATTATACCACAATACAAAGACAAGACGATCAGCTTTAATAATTGGCTCAAGTACTGGTGTCATTCTAAGGGGATCCAATGTCTGTCTGCCTGGGATGACATGTTGGACAAGCCACGCTGCTTCGCAAGGGATGGCTTATACCTGTCACCACTGGGCTTCCGGATATTGGCTAAGGCTCTTGCCACCCCCATAGTGCCTTTTTTAGGCAAGGCTCAAAAGACAAACCCACCTCCTTAGAAAACATAATGGAAAAAACTAAGGGTAATGCTGCTCAACGCCAGAAGTCTAAATCTCAAGATGCAGGCACTCGATGCACTCCTCAGCATGGAGAACTTCGACGTCTGTGCAGTAACTGAAACCTGGTTCAAGGCTCCTGAGAGCACCCCAGCTACCAGGCTATACCTCAGATCATGCTTTTCGCCCCAAAACCCAGGCCGAACCACAAAGGGAGGGGCAGTGTCCATATTCATCAAGGACACCCACACCTCCAGGTTAGTAGCAACACATGAAGCATCAGAGACCATACAGGTGCAACTAACCATAGGCAAAACTGCTATACAACTGGTAGCATGTTATAGACCACCCTCCCAATCTCAGGAACCCCACTCAGCCTTCCTGAAGACATTGGAGGATATGAATGTATCCCAAAATACCATCATACTGGGAGACTTCAACTACCCAAACATAGATTGGGTACATTATTCTAGCCCTAATACCCTAGCCCAAAGGTTCCTGGAATTCATAAATTCAAATGCACTGGAACAACTAGTCACCTCTCCCACTAGGGAGATAATATACTAGACCTGATCATCACAAACATGGGGACAAAATGCTCCACACCGGAAGTATACCCCTCACTAGTGAGATCTGACCACAAACTAATCACCCTGGATAAACATATCCCACCTCCACCCCCAGCACAAAAGACCACAGTGAAAAACTTCTCAAAAGCAGACTTCACTCTTCTTAAGACTGAGATGGTATCCTTTAAGCCCACTGAGCCAGTGGATACCACATCCCACAATGCCGAATCCTTCACAAATGCTTTCTATGGACATCTCCAAGAATGCATGGATCATGCAATCCCAAATAAATCCAAGTCACTCTCCACCAAAGGCAAGCATCCTGTCTGGTGGACCTCAGCCATTAACAAATTGTATAACAAAAGAAGGAAGCTACTGCATGTCAGAGCAAAATCCCATGAAGGGAAGACATCTCTGATCAACATTAGCAGAAAACTACGTTCTCTCATAAAAACATCCAAGGCCAACTTTGAGAGAAAAATCGCTAAGGACACTAAAGATAACCACAAAGCCTTCTTCAGCTATGTTAGAAACCTCATGGAAACCCTCAGATATGCTCAGAGTTAGTTCACAACAACAAAAAATACACTGAACCCACAGATATTGCCAACATTCTGGCTGACAGGTTCAGTGCAAATTTCTCCCCTCCCTCACCCCCAAAAGAAGAAATACTTATCCCAGCTGAATGTAATCTCCCTGTCATCTCAGATGTCCAAGTGAGAACCGCCCTAAACAAAGCTAAAAACGCAGCATCAATGGGACCTGACGGTATCCCGGGTTGCGTGTTATGTGAACTCCAAGAGGAGCTAAACCCACACATAAAAATGCTATTTAACCTTAGCCTTACTTCAGGATATGTACCTGAACAGTGGCGTACAGCAACAGTGGTCCCACTCCACAAAGGGGATACCTCTACAGACCCTGGAAACTACCGCCCCATAAGCTTAACCAGCCTGGTCTGAAAAGCTATGGAAAGAATCATTATGGAACTCATAAACAGAGACATAGGGGACCTACAGACACTTGACCCCACCCAGTTCGGCTTTGTAAAGGGCAGATCCTGCCTTTTGAACCTGGTTGACTTTTTCGAAACAGTCACTAGAGCCATTGATGAGGGCAAAGCAGTCCATACAGCCTACCTGGACTTGGCTAAGGCCTTCGACACAATACCCCACTCAGGCATCATAGATAAGCTCAACAGCTTAAACGTAAACCCTTATGTCACCAGATGGGTTGCAAACTGGCTAAAGGACAGAACCCATAAAGTTAAAATCGCTGGAGCAATGTCAGACTCAAAGCCAGTCACAAGTGGTGTCCCACAGGGATCTGTCCTGGGACCCCTCTTGTTCGGCATTTATTTCTCAGATGTTAAAGCAAACATGAGAGGGTTGTGGCTGACAAAGTTCGCAGATGACTGCAAACTAGGCCATAGTCGATACACCAGCGGACACATACATCCTACAAAAGGCCTCACAGAAACGGACAACTGGTGCCGGAGTCACGGCCTTAAACTAAATGCCAAAAATGTATAGTCATCCCTTTGGGAAAAACAAAGTACCCACAAATTATCACATAGACAGCAACCCACTGAGTACGGAAAAAGTAATCAGAGACCTAGGGACCCAAGTCGACAGCAACCTCTCATTTGACACCCACGTTGCCAAAGTGGTTAGAAAAACATTCTACCTTGCACACCTCATCATGAAGGGATTCACATCCAGATCCAGGGATGTCATTGTACCCCTATACTCCTCCCTCATCAGACCCATGATTGAGTACAATGCCCCATTTGGTATGTACCTCACCCGGCATTTGCAACAGCTGGAGAGACCACAAAAGTACCTCACCAAGAGGATCAAGGGTCTCCAACATATGTCTTATTCTGCCAGACTAAAGAAACTTCAGCTCTATTCAGTAGCATACCGCCTGCTCAGAGGTGATCTCTGCCTGACGTACAAGGCCATGTCCAATTAGGATCTGATGGACATGCTCCACCTCAAAAGATCCAAATCCATCAGGACCATGAGAGCTAAAGACTTAAACCTCTGCACAAGTATGAATAGGACATGCTGGAGGGATAGATTCATAACCCAGAGGCTTCCCATGCTTTGGAACAGGATCCCAGTTCGTATTAGGCAGAGCCCCTCACTGACTCTCTTCAAGAGAAATCTTGATGAGTGGATGGGAGATCGTAAGTTTACCCCAGGGGTCACATCTGTGTCACTGCTAGACAGGGGCACAGTAAACTAATTCTATTATATAAGGGGACCTTCATTGTGTCACTACTAGACAGAGGCACAGTATTCTAATTTTATTCTGTACATTTTTGTACCACTTCATGGGGTGGCAAAAGCCACATCACTATGGCTAGGCTTACAAATGCCCTAGGGCAGATAGCCTAGTACTATACTATGAAACTAACTACGATAGTATAATCTGTATATTTCAAAATTATCCTATTCTTATATACACTTCTGTATGTGTTTGTATACAAAATAAACAAAAGGACAGATAACACACACACACTTGTCATGCTCCAGTCAAAGAATAAAACTGGTCTAATAAGATTTTATTTACCCTTACTCTCTGCATTTTATTAATTAAAAAATCCAGAATCCTTCATTTGAGTAAAAAAAATCCAGAATCCAATCCATAAGATTATTACTCAGGTCAAACTATTCTTGTACTGTATTGGTTGAATAGCATTAAAGGTGGATTAAAAACTGAGAAACAAAAGTCTAGTGTGTGATCCTTCACACTGTTTAACAAGCAAATTAAGGAAAGTGATTGTTTTATCTTCTATACATCTGTGTGTTCTATATGCAAACTGCATAGGGTCAAGCATATGTTCAACCTTCTTTAAAATCTTTCTTTCACCAATTTTTCAAAAATTTTCATAACAATTGAAGTAAGGGCTACCAGTCTAAAGCCATTTAGAATCTTCTGGCGCCTAGATTTAGGAATTGGAGCTATCACAGCATCTTTCCAAAGTACAGGTACATGTTGTATCTGTAATGACTGCTCAAAAAATATGATGAAATATAGAACTTAATTCTCTAACACAAGTTTTTAACACTTATCCACAGATGTTATCAGATCCACTACTCTTTCCTATTTTAACCAGAAAGGAAAGCTTTTTCTACATCATTTTGAGTTATTCAAAAATGCTTCTCATCTACAAACTACCTCATTACTAAACTGATGACAGTCAAAATGACTGAAAAAGAAATTGAGGTTTTAGCAAAATTAAGTTCTGTATTCCATCCATTTAGAATAACTTGACTATTACTTTTTGAATTTTAGAGACCATCTATGGCCTTCATACTAGACTACACTGAGCCAAGATTATTTGCAGTCATTTTCATTTCTAAATTAGCTTTATATATTTGCTTTGCTCTCAAAATCTCCATTTTCATCTGTCTATAAACTTTATGTAAATCTAACACATCACATTCTTTGAAGGCTTCTTTCTTCTTTTTTAAACTAAGCTTAACAGATTTATTTATCTACAGCCTATTATTTGAATAGATTTTCAGATTTTTACTTGGCACGATTATATCGCAAAAAATTTATATATGAACATATTACATCAGCAAGTTCATCTAAATCATCACCACAAGACTGTTTAAACTTATCACAATTAGTACAGTGAATGTATTCTTGTAAACATAAAGTCGGCTCCTCATTCCAGCACTTCACATTTTTCTTCTTCTGTATCTTTTCTCTCTTCAATAATGTTTTATATGTAGGTAATAATTGCACACAGTTATGGTCTGCTGAACCCAATGGAGGTAACTGAAATGACTTATAAACACTCTTTATAGTCCCATAACAAAGATACAATATTCTATTTCACCTAGTCAGACACGACACATATTGATAGAAATTAACAAGTGCATTTTCAAGCAAAACATGTTTAAAGTCACCCAGAATAAAAAGTGAAACTTCAGGTGAAACTGTCTGCAGCCTTTGTACAACTTCAGAAATAATATCAGCAGCAGAGGTTACATTTGCCTTCAGGTAAGTATAAACTAGTGTTAAAAAACTTGAAGGAACTCACATGGCAAACAAAATGGTTGCAATAACACTGAAAAAAGTTCAATATCTGATGTACAAATGCATTTCTTCACAGTCACAGAGTTACAGTACCTTTTATTCACATAAAAACATACTCTACCTCCTTGAACTTTTCCTGTCAATTCAATGGTACACCAAAACCATCAATAGGCAGGTCATTATCCTTATCTTGTTCCAAAAAACATGTTTCCATGAATGCTATAAGATAACAATCACCAAAATCTTTCTGGTATCAGACATTCCCTTGCAATTCGTCCATTTTGTTTTTCAAAGATTGAACATTTCCTAAAATCCTCATAGGTAAAGGAATTTGATTAAATCGTTGTTTCTTCAGCCACATTTTAACTCCTCCTTTCCTTCCTCACTTCCTTTTACTCAATGCTTTATTGGCACTTCTTAAAATGATATCCAGTAGTTGTGGTATAAAGGCCTTTACTCAAACTATGCAATCGATAACAACATTTATCAAGACCAAATGACATTGTTATATCAACTAAGAAAGTTTTGACCACATGCAGTTGTGCTTTCAGTTCCTCATCGGATGAACTGTACAGTTTTAAATCATTCATAAAAAGAAAAAGAAAAATCTTTATACTTTGTTGTTTTCTGGGAGCCAAATTGTAACCATGTCATCATCTGTTAAATAGACAGCTTAATGGGTTAAAGGCAAAACAAAAGAGCAGTGGTGACAAAGAGTCACCCTGGAAGATTGCCCCTTTGAAGTTTTATCCCGGGGATAATAATTTGTCCTTTATCATGACTTAGCTACAAAGTAGTTTGACACTGTTTCATGATCACTGTAATGTAATCAGTCAATGTACCTTATATCTTATGGGTCTGTATCAGATGACTGACTTTTCAGAAACTTGAAAAAAATATCAAAGAGACCATATGATCGAGTTTCCGAAAACTTGAACATAAAAAAAAAAACACAAAGATCTACCTTTTTTTCACGCACACCCTGCAAATTATATATACCAACTCAGAGATCGCACTACAGTGAGGAAACAAGTACATTTTCCAGTTCTTACTGTACTGCAATCTCCATTCAAAAGCATCAAACATATGGCGTTCGAATTTCTGAAAACTCGATCAACTGATAGGGACTCATACCTTATACATCTCTAAGCACTCCTTTATCCACCAGTGTAGGATGCTGTCAAATGCTGTTTTGTAGTCTATACATGCCATACTTAGATTTTTCCATATTTTACAATTTTTCATTATGAATTTATATCACAATAAATGGTCCTTTGTTCTATATGACTTTCTTTTATTACCCTTTTCTTCTATTGCAATGATTGAGTTTTTCTCTGAATGACTATAAACTCTGTTGTCATCCAATCCAATATACAGTCCAGACATTGTCAGAAGGCAAGTTATTGGTCTATAGTTTTTAGGATAACTTGCAAGATTCACTGGTGTCTGTTCAGGATGTGAATATAAACAGTTCTTACTCAAGGCTAAATTTCATGTAAAGACGTTAATACTTTTAGCCAAGAGTTAGGCAATGCATCCAGGCCTGGGGTTTTAAATTAGGAGCTTTTCTTAATTTTGTTTCAGTTTTTCTAGTAGTTACTTTATCCCATTTCATATCCTGTACATTTGAACTTCCTACTGTTTCTCTTACTTCTTCTGTCAATTCAGCATCTTTGTTATGTTCCACAGGGTCTTCATAGATATTTCCCCAAAATGTGTCTATTTCTTATTTTTGGTGGCATTTCTATTCCTTTTGCCTTGCTTCCTAATTCTCTGTAAAACATTTTGGGGGGGGTAATCAATTAATTGCTTATTTTGTACTTTTCCTTTATATTTATCTACATGTTATTTATTTATTAAATAGATAATAAATAAATAAATCTACATGTCTTCTAAGTTTTTCTGCCTGTGCTGATATCTCAAGTTTATTATTTGCAATAGTGTATGATAGATCCTGGTCTGCTCTGAGACTGTGTGTGTGTGTGTGTGTTTGTGCGTGCTTGCATGCACGAGCACGCATGTGTGCTGCTTTTATCACGTCTATCTTTCTATGTATTTTTGTTGATCTGTTCCCATTACTGTATTCTAACAGTGACACTTTTTATCTTAATTGCTTTATAGTTTTCTTTATTTGATTCTTCCATGATGGCAGTTGATTTCTTCCCTTCCTTTCCCTTATTGCCCTGTGTTTTAGTAGTGAGACTTTATCTGTTATTAATTTAGCTGCACAGCAATATATCATATTTACTTCTCCTGTACCACATCAATTTCTGATAATAGTCTTGATTACTGTGTTCATTTGCTTTTATCATACTTCTAACAGTTTGGGTCTTATTGACTTTTTTTTATCTATTTCTTTCATTGATCTTTATATGTCTATTCATCTCTATTAAATCTTCTAAACTAAGGGCACATTTTTACCTCAGTTTCCTGTGGGCATTCTACAAAAAGTTACAGAATATCTTCCTGTGACATATTCTCTTCAGCTGCATCCTGCATCGTCTGTTGCTCTTTCATGTGGGAGCTCACTGGTCTATCACTTCACAATACTGACTATGTCAGAGTTGCCACAGTTTCCTACTCCTTCCCTTGCTGTGCAGCTCCAAATGAAATCCCAGTCAACAAATGTAAAATAAAATAAATAATAAATAAATCTTCATGTGGAAAGTGATCATATACTTTTGTTTCCACTGTTTTTTCCTTAATTTAGGGACTTATGGTTCCATCATGCAGTGACATTACCAGAGTCAGATTTTCAACACTAAATCCCTCACTTCACAGGTAATCAATAACTTCAGTTTCTGTTTCTTTAACTTCTCCATTACTAATCCTCTTTTCTACTTTTCCCCTTTGTTTTCTTATTTATTTATTTATTTATTGTTATTATTATTATTATTATTTTTTTTTCATTTTGAAGTTTTCTATATCCAGGAGCCTTTGCCTGTATTTCTCTTAAAATATCTTTGGTACTGCTTTTTTTTTATTGATCAATTTTGATTTCTCCTTTGCATAAATATTGCATCATATTAAATCTGTTTTTCTTTCCCATGTCCATATTTCTTCTTCAGATGCCTTCCCTGCCTCTGTTTCTCTTTACTTCAGGGACTCATTGTTCCATCATGCTGTGATATTAGTACAGTTGGATTTTCAACACTGACCCGCCACTTTGCAGGTATTCCATAACTTCAGCTTCTATTTATTTAACATCTACTTTACTAATCTTCTGGTCTGCATTCTTCCTTTGTGATCTTATGTTTTGTATTGTGAAATTATTCATATATGGGTACCTTTTCCTATATTTCTCTTCAAATACCTTTGGAGCTGCTTTTTTATTGATTAGTTTCCTTTCTCATTTGCATAAATATTGCAATATATCAGATCTCTGATTCTTTCCTGTGTCCATATTTCTTTTTTATACCTTTCAAAATTCTCTAGATTTTGTTCTTTATATTTTTGCACTTCCTCGGTAGCTTCTTTTTCTAAACTGCCTAAAATTTCTTGGGGGGGGGGGGGGGGCTATAAAATGTTTTTCATGGATCTGTTGTATTCATGAATGCAAATTTGCATTTGAAGCTTTTGACAGCTGTCCTTCTGCAAGTATTGTTCTTTTCTGCAATTTCTTTCTTAATCTTATTGAATATCATATATCTGGAAATTCTGGGCTTCTTGCTTAATAGTAACAATACATACTTTCTTTCTTAACATCTATAGTCCACTCTGTCATCTTTATGGCTTTTTTTTTTGGCCTGCCAGTTTTTGTGGACTACTACTTCCTTCTACAATGGTGGGGGGGCTATCCTACCCTTGAGCCTGGCCTAAACCCATTTTAGGAATGTTTTCATGTCTTGAGGACTCTATGCTGTCATTTTTTCAGTCCTGGCACCAGTGCACCTACCAGGGTTGGGCACTTGTTTTATCCTGGCACTTGTGCACCCAGTGGTCATTTTTATTTTTTAATCTACTTCTGTCCATGATATATAAAACACAGTGAGGAAAAGGGTCCACCTACAAATCAGAAATGGTAATTACATATGTCCACCTCAGGCATCATGCAAGTGTGTGCGCTGCTTATATCTTGCAAACTACTCTTAGTATGACTGAATTCCAGGTGGATATCTCTGCTGAGTGCATTCACTGTTCAAAAATGTATGTAGAATAGCAAGATAAAAAGTGGCCAATGGAAATCCCTGCAACTTGGTATGGAAGATAGTACAGGGATTAAGACAAACAGCATAGAAAGCACACTATTGATGGACATATACAACTGAGGCAAATAACGTGTTTGCTAGACTTCTGTACCATTGGTTGAGGGTAAATTGCTTGGTCTTCAGTTTTCCATTATATTCACCCAATATTACTATTCCTTACAATTTATCTTATTGCAGTATATATAGTCTGGTATCTCTGATTTGTCATCCCTTGAGTGTCATTACTGTGCCAAATGCCATTGGTAGATTGCATAATAGTAACAATACATAATTTCTTTCTTACCATCTATAGTCCACTATGTCATCTTTATGGCTTTTTTTTTGGCCTGTCGATTTTTGTGGAGTACTATTTCCTCCTGCATCTGAAGACCTTGACAGTCAGCCCATCTCATTCTGTTCTTTATCCTTTCTAAGTGAAGCCAGTGTCCTCTCTACTTCTTCCCTCTCTAACTCAGTGTCCTCCATCCACTAGGATCCCCACTTTGCCCTAGCTGCATCCCAGCATTGCAGCTTTGCCTGCTTTCCTTTTCAGAAAATTGAGGTGAAAGATTCATTGAATGCCTCTGTTTGCTTCTAAATCACTTTTCAATTTTTGTTTAGCCTTCCAGGACAGTACCTCCATTCCTTTTTTCTGCACTATAACATAAAAAGTTATTTGTTTTGCACTATAACATAAAAGTTATTTGTTTTCCTTCTCTAGCCTTTCTGACAACTCACCTTCATCTTTTACCTTTGCTGCTCTCACATCCTTTATCAGACTCCTGCTTGCTTTTTCTACTGTATTTCTCCATCATTTTAAATCTAGCCTTAACTTCCTATGTAGTCTCTTATTCTCTTTTTTTCTGTATTTTTTCTCCTTTTACAAGTGATAACACATAGCATGGAGTGCTCCATCCCTGAGCATTTGCACAGCTTATTCATCCACTTAGACTGTCAGCAGTCCCCTAACTCATATTGCTCACTGCAGCACAGCTCACCACCACACCTTCTATGGAATTGCCTCCTAAGCTGCAGTCAAGGTAGAAAAGTAATAGTGCCACTCACTGCATTCCATCTATGAAATTTGTTATTTCAGCTGCATTAAATGTTGCACCATCTTTTAGTCTGCCTTTCTGTCTTATGTGCAGCAACATTTTTTTCTGTACATTGCTGTCTGGCCACTGTTATTTCTATCTTTTTACATTTTATGTAACTCAGGTTAAGGACTAAGGCTTAGCAATTTGCATCCCATGCCACAAGACATAGAAATGCATAGACAGAGTACTATATAGGGAGTGTATATTAGTTCATTGAAAGTTCACTTCAGCGAACCTCCATTCATCAAACAAAAAACATAATTCAAATTACAGTACCAATGTGTGCATTATACTGCACGTGCTTGTCAGAACTTTTTTCTGGCTTGCTTTGCTTCTGTTTCTGAATCGTATGCCTTTTGTGCTACTTTACCATAAGGCAGAGCAATCTTATTCCCTGAGTAACAATACATCAGTTACCTTTATGATATCACTGCACATTTGATGTGCCACTATTGTGTGAATCTTTTTGAAGGGGGTTGTAGAAAGCCTAATTAATTTGGTTAGTGCTTTTTGATGATGCCTAACATGCAAAACCTGAAGAGGGATGGCACTCTCCAGATACTACCTAAGAGGGAGCATAAAAGAAACAGACTAAATAAATCTGAAATCTGAAATGCGTATCAGGGACACTTTTTAGGTGACTTTTTAAAATCATGTGAAAAATGTAGTAGGTGTAGTAAATATACAAGAAACTAAGAGCAAAAACTAACAAATTTGCGGGCCTGTTACCGTTGATATGGCAGGAGAATAAGAACAAAGAACCGTGGCAAAATAGTACAGATTATAACTAGTGTAAAGAGAACTATGGTGAAAATTAAATGCTACGTAAACAGATAAAAACAGTGGATTTATCGTGGGAAACAAAAAACTGTTTCATAGTTTTCAAGAAATGTTTCTCAGAGCATGTATTTTTCCAGTGCCTGATTTATACAAGAGTTCATTTAATTTTACCTCCATGACTGGGTTCCAAATTAGTGTTGTACCAGTAGTGCAACAGTAAGTAGTAGGTGGCTTGACTGTATTCTAACCATTGAATATGAAACTATTTTATATTGCTGGATAAGCAAATGCTAGACTTTATGTGCTTAAAACTCTGGAAACTGATTTAATGTTTCATAATTCTCCACCTTGTGATTAAAGAATGGAAAAGAAGCATTAGGCAAATAGCATTCAAACTATCCTTGATGCACATGCTAAAGTCAGTTAAAGAAGGAGATAAAAATAATGAAATGGCATAAAAATATCTTACCATAACAGCAAATAATAAAAGAGAAAAATAAAAAAATAAAAATGAATAAAAAATAAAAAAAATTGAAAAAATAGAAAAGAGTTAGTACTTATTCTTTTTCATCCACTTCCCAACCTACCTAACGCTAAGGTTGACCCAGCCCTTGGGAAATGTAATAGAGACCATAAGGTTAGAAGCAATCAGATCAGAAAGTAGCAATTTGACAGCTGGAAGGTATTGCAATGCCAGGCTAAATAAAAAATGATAATAAATAACAGATAAGAAGTACTGACAAGTTGACTCATAAAAGTACTAATGTATGTTTAGATAATGTAAAGCAACAGCTCTAATTGTATTCAGTTCTTAAGTGACTTTATTAAAAAAAATGTCGTAGGAAAAAGTTATTCCTTTATATATTGCAAGTCAGAGAATGCACAGCACGTGAATGTGTTTAGTATGAACATTGTCTTTTTATCATCTACTATCTTAGTTTAGTACTAAGCTAACTGCCCTTGTGAGCCAATTTAAGCCTAGCCAATTATCCCTTAGGAGACTCAAACCCTGCACCTTGTGTTTGTAAAGCAAACACTTTAACATTAGGCCACCCTGCCAACCCCAATACATAAAGTAATAACTTTTTCCTACTACATTTTTTTAAATAAAGTCACTTATGAACTGAATACAATTAGAGCTGTTTAGTACGATTTGTTAGGCCTGTTCATGGTTCCACTTGCATTTTTTTGAAGCTCATTTTCAGGTTATACCTGAAAATGGATTCAATAATCTAGTGTATTAACCTTTCATGAAATGTTTACATAAGAAAGACAAGAGCATGCAATTTACCATCAGATAATATCCAAAACAATTACCTGAATTCATTAAAGCTTACAGAGACAGAACTGTGGCAGAGTTCCGTTGGTATATAAAGTGCAGTCGCTCTGGAAGAAAGTAGCAGAGGGTCCTTATAACTCTTTAAGTAACATACAAAATCTGTAAACTAGGATTTCCTACTGTCAAAAAATTAGTTTCCTACCGTTTTTGAAGATAGTTGCTACTGATTCATTATGTAATCTGTAAAATCACATTCAGAATTTTACCCACAAAAAGCATTTTCATTGAATAAAAATGAACAGTGCAGAGCAAATTTCATTATTTTGTATCTATGTGAATCTGTGGTTTAACTCTTTTAGCACTTAGAGTATAATGTTTGCCAAATGTATTATATGCATTTAATACCTTATTTAATAGGTGGGCAGAATTGTTTGTCATGCTATTTGTAAGAGTATTGTTTTGAATTAAAAAATAATTAAAGTGGCATTTCTGTGAGTTCTAATTTAAATGTTTCTGACCTAATAGTAATTTAAGCAGTTTGACAATAATGACAAACTGTAATTGTTTAGCATACAGCTGGCACTTCAACACAAAAGAAAATATGTAAATTCTCTCAGCTGAATTAATTAAACTTTATTAAATGTCACATATATATTAGCAGGTCTGCTACCAGACAACCTTATGAACCTTCATGTATACTGATAATTGTTCCTCTTTTCCACTGAATTAACATTTCTGGTATAAATTAAAGTGTTTAAAATGCAATTCTGAGATAGAGTAAACTCTGTTTAGCATTGTTATGAAAATGTGATAACTCTTCACATACTAGTATAACAAATATTTATTGTATATGCAGTGAAAGGTAAGAGCATCTGTTTTTTCAGTTATAGCAGACTTAATTAAGTTAATGGAATATGCCATTATATTGAAACCATCAAATAAAAAGGGCATATATCTTGTCAAGCAGAGTTACTCAGAAAATTTGCTTTTACTAAAGTTATTTAGGTCAGGCATGCACTTCTAAAAACAGCATCCTAAATACCTAAAAGAACTGTTTGGTACTTTTATGTTTGCAGGTTTGAACTATACTTAATTGGTTGTCACTGATATATGTGCTGTATGCATCTACAACAGTCTGAAGGATTACCTATCGAAACATCAAACACTAACATCTTTGAAAAAAGATCAGCCTAAAAAGACGGAAACAAAAAAATATCAAAAAATATATTAAAAAATATTTTAGTCAAGGGTAACCCCCTTTAGCCCATATATCCATAGCTGGCCTTAGGCATAGGCCACCTAGGTGGCCGCTTAGGAACCGCACTAGCAGGGGCACTTTTCCACTATTTATTTGTTTACTTTCTTAAAGTAAAGAAATTGTTTCTTTAAAATGTGTTGAATAAATACAGGAAATACTGAAGAGTAAGAAAACTGTGAGAAAAACAGAGAAAAAAATTATCTATATGGTATAGATAGACCAGGATGGGGGCACCAGGTGGTGTTGGGGGAGGTCACTGTGGAGTTCTTTTGCCTAGGGCATCAGTTGACCAAAGGCCAATCCTGCATATACGCCTGCTAATTATAAATACCTACCCTGATATTGCACAACAGCAAGAAAGGGCAAATTCCCACTCTCCACTGTACTGTGATCTTGTATACAGAGAAGCTGGCATTAACATAATTCAGTCTCTTAAGACGGCAAGAGAACATTCAGTATAGATTGGACATTTGACCAAACAAAATACAAACATTTGAAGAGGGTATTATCATTGTTTAAAGATTCTAGGGATAACAGCTCATTTAAAAATAATTTACTAATCTTAATCTCACGGTTCAATTACAGTGGTCTGATTAAATAGCAGAGGTGTATGACTAATAAAATATAAGACATTTTAGCAAAATTAGAAGTTAAATCTGTGAAGTGTTGCTGGCTGCAATGGCCTTTTCAGGTGGACATTGTGATTTGAGGAAGTAAATGAAGATTAGTTTCCTAGTCTACAATGTGATAAATGATTTATTGATATGCTGGTTTGAAGAAATGTTTGTGCGGTAAATTAAACATCAAAACATTGAAAATTGCTAAATGGTTAGAAATGTATCAAATGAAGACATGATTACAGCATTAGAAATTACTGTTAGTCTCTGACCAAATCTTTAGCAATGTAGCTGACTAACATGGAGCAGGTTAAACATCATGTTACAGGTGCTCATTTAGCAGTATGTTTACATGTCATGTCATGTCACATTAAAAATTAGAGGAAGGAAGAAGTGAGATGCTGTTGCTTGCATGTCTTTTGTGGTTCATTTGAAGGGATTACTTGATGCTACAGAGGCCAATGTGGATTTCTGGGATGGGTGTGTAGGGAATTGCAAGCAACTGAATCCCAACATTGTGGTATGAAGTGAAAACATGTATGCTTATTGCAAAGTAAGCAAATTAAGTCATGGTACACTGCAATTATTGTACTTGTTATAGATTTGGTTGGTGTGACAGAGCAAAATGCAGAGGACAGGAAGAAATGGAAACAGATGATCCACTGTGGTGACCCCTAACGAGAACTGCCGAAAGAGAAGAAGAAGTTATGGATTTAAGACATTACAAAAAAATTCAGCTACAGCGTGGAAGGCTCTCTGCCCCAGTCCTCATCTCACCAGACCTCATATTAAAAATGGTGGTGGTGGTGGTAGTGGTGGACCCACCAGACAATGAGACAAGCCGCAGTGTAATATACCATCATGTGGAAAGGGAAGTGAATAAGCTAGTAGAAGGCAGGCAGAAAGAAAAGCTAGATTTAAAAGGCTAAACAATGAAGAAACAAACAGGCAGACAAATGCAGGATTGCATTTTCTGAACTGTCCATTTTCATTTTCAAATTCTATTCCAGATGATTTATAGCTCAGTTTTTGTGTGCTGTTTTTTGTGTGCATGTTGGCATTAGGGACATTGGCATTGTGGTTAAGGAGTTCACCTTACAGACATGAGGTGTGGGGTTTGATTCTCCCATGGGGTAATTGAGCTAGGCTTAAAATGGCCCACAAGGGCAGTTAGCCTAGTACGAACCTATGTTTAAACGGTGCCATTGTATAAAGGCAGTCCCCAGGATTCATGAAGCCATTTTTTCTGTGCAGGAATGGTATAGCCATTCCTGCACAGAATATGGCCGCCCAGTGATCCAGCAAACAGCTGATCTGACGTGCACGAGTGTGCCTAGACTGTTCCTACACAGATACAGCTGCAGAATGCTAATTATCTCATTTGCTGGTGAAAACCATGCAAATGAGGTGAATTAGCAATTCACCAAGCAGCCAGGTATCCGTGCAGGAACAGTGCTATTTGCAGAAATGTATACATTTCTGCAGATAAAACAGAGGCATGACAGCTCTCAAAAAAGCATGTATTACAGTGGTTAGGCATGCCAATGGCCATATATTTGAAATATTGAAAACCGTTTATTTTTTATAAAAATCAAACTTTTTTTGTCCGATCTCAGCCGTTTAAGCATAGGGCAGTGACGTGCAAACGGGATAAGGTGAAAAATAAGACAAAAAGGGGAAAACTCAATCTTAAGGGAAATCTGCATTTTGACATTATAGTCTATGGCAAGCAGGATCAAAACAGTACCAGGGAACAGTGGTTGACAAGAGCAAAGGCTCTGTGTAAGTGCAGTAACTATGGACTAAGGCAGTGGGGTATGCAAATGAGGAGAAATTTACTGAATCACAGAAATCTTGTAAGTCCCAAACTGCACCTAACTGTGTAGGTGCTCTAGCATGATGGTGTTACTAGGAGGAGCAGCAGACATGAAAAGGGGGTGTGTAAGGCATGTTGTAAGCACATTGGAGCCCTAAGGAGCAGATATAAGCTTAGCTAAGCACAGCTAAGCAAGGGTGTGTGTCTGATGCTGTATTGTCTTATTCCATGAACTGAGGAGCATGTTTGCACACAGGGGAGGGCCATTTCTTACTGTTTATATAAGCTAAATGGGTTTGCGCAGCACACACCCAGTCTAAAACAAAAAAAAAAACAAAAACAAAAAAAAACGGAAATAGCAGGACTATTTAAATATGTGCACTGGGTTTGTGCTGTGCACTTGGGGCTTAAAAGGGGAGGAAATGGGAAGGGGAAAAAGAAAGGAAAAATAGCAGAATTAAAGCAATCAAGTACAAATAACATAGCTGGCAGGTGGAATGCATCATAGTAAGCCAATCATACAGGCAGCATCTGTAGCACAACAGTATAAAGTATGGAAACACCTTACACTCTGTTTTTTCCCACAAACTCTGCACCATTGGTGTACACATGCGGGGGAATTTTAACTGGAAAAATGTTATGGGCTGCCATTGCTTTGATCCACCATTATGTGCTAGAGGCTGATGGCAGAGAGGAGGATAATGCTGACAACCACCACAGACCAAGGAGGAGGAGGAGAAGAGTGTTCAGATCCAGGGTAACTTAAAAGGGAATACATGATCTGGAGATAGTAGAGCACTACAGAGTGGAGAGAGACATACTTCAGTTCCTGGATGCCATGCTACCACATGCCAGTGAGCACATTTACTTCTGCAACACCCGTGAGGAGAGGGCCAGCAATATGTATCTTTTCCATGATGTAGCAGAATACCTGGAGGTACTGGGTGCCATAGACTGCATGCACATCCACATCAAAGCACCACCCGATGAACAGGGTAAGGTCTACATAAACCGCAAGGGATTCCGCTCCATCAACTGCCAGGTCATGTGCAATGCCCAGAGCATTATCATGAATGTGTGCTGGCAGCCCTGAAAGCTATCATGATTCCCACATCTGGCATTTGTCACAGTTGTACCAGGCATTTTCCAGTGGGGGCATCACGTATGGCCATCTGGTGGGGGATGCTGGCTATGCACTGGAGCCATGGATGATGACACCCATCAGAAATGCACACACACCCACACAAGAATGCCATAATGAGGCACACACACAAACCAGGATCATTATAGAATATGTGTTTGGGATGCTCGAGTCACAGTTCCATTGCCTTGACATATCTGATGGAGTCTTGCAGTACTCTCCAACCACATGTGCACACATGTTCATAGTTTATGCCATGCTACACAATACGATCCTGTGGAAACAGCTGAAGCATTAACAGGACAGGGAAGGGACACACAGCCCACCACCATTGCCAATGTCCCCACAGGCACAGATGGACTCACAGGAGGAGGCCCTTAAGCCTGCTCCTGTAGGCAGATGGAGGAGTGCCCAGTATGTCCAGGCCTTGGCATAGAGACAATGCATAGCACACAGACTGACACTGTAGGAACCCCAGAGACTGACACCTCTTTCTGACTCACACACACACTAAAATGTATGACACACACATCACATTACCTGTAACTTATCGTGTATATGCAGTGTACCGTGTGCATCCAACATTGGTGACCCTTAAGCACCGTCCTCACAACTGCTGCAAGCACAAGGTAAGTCAGTCTTCTTAACAATAAATGAATGTTTTAGTATGTTCTGCTAGCATATCTATGGTAATGCTGCATGCATGCAAGGGAATGGGGAGGACGGATAGCAGCACACAAATGACAGCTATGTGGGACAGCAGGAAATGTCTGGCCACAACTGGCCTCCACACACTATGGAGTAGTACCCAAGGTGGCAAATCCCACTGCAGTATATGTGTGGGGACATGTAACTGGGGGGGTCATAGGTCACAGGGTGGGGGTCCCATAACCTCCCCTCACACTCACACAGCACGTCAGCTGCAGAAAACCACAGAGAAATGCCTGGTAAAGGCACACAAATGGTGGCAATGTTGAATTAACCCCCTACAGACACACACAGTGATAGCACAGCGGGACCCACAGTTGCAGTAAGGCTATGAAGGGTAAGAAGTCTGAAACTCAAATGTATGCCAGTACAATCTGACCAGGACTCTTTACTGATATGCCTCTAGTCCCCAAGACAGGGCACAATAGTATGGTAAATGGAACCAAAATGTAAAGCAAATATCAGCACAGTCTGTGCAAATGTGTACAGTTGACAGGTGTGCCCCCCCCATTTACCCACACAAATGCAGTAACATGTATGCTTGCAGGGAAATATCAGCATAGCACACATTGGCAGGACTGTACCAATACACATGAAGACATGTTGCCTGTCCACAATATGCAGGGGTCAATGAGCTATGTGTATGTGTGGTTAATACTGTCTGGATCTGGCTAGCACATTCTCCTGGCAGTTGTCTTGTAGTGCCCTAGGTACAGTGCTGCCTTTGACAGGGCCAAGTGCAGATAACTGCAGTGCCAACTGTTATGCATGTCAGTGACACCCACTGCTCTGACACTGACATACCTGGAAGTCACAGTGCTTTGTGGAATATACTACACATATTAGTGACATCTTGAAGGATGTGTAGCAGAGATGCCAAGGCTTTTGTGAATATAAGTGCTTTGTGGAACTGTTGCCAGTGGTCATTCTCAATAATCCTTTTTTCTTATGTTTGTTTTTACATATAATGGACATGCCTGCACAGTTGAATGCACTCTGTACCCACACCCATAACTCCCAACATCTAACAGCAAGATGTCTGGACAAGGGCAGAAAGAAAAGTGGAACAAAGGCATAATGATAGGCATGTATTATAAATATCGCCCTTATATACTGAGAACGTTGGCAGGGTGAGGGGTTTTCAATAGCGGGAATTGTCTGATGGTTATGTATTCTGAAACACTAATGTCTGTATTATTTTATAACATCACACTTTGTAACTAACTTGCCATAAAAACACAAGTTTACATATAAAGGATGAAACCTCTAGCCAAACACCTGGACAACCTGCCAAAAAATGTGCAGGTAAGAGGCATGCCCACACAAGAATATGACATCTCAGGTTAGAAAGATACCACACAAGCAGGAGATCACCAGCCAGTATATCAAGAGGTTGCTGGCATATTGGTCTATGCATCACACAACTAGTATTGCTCTGGTAAAGCACTGTGATGATCTGAGGATGTCTGATACTAGGTAATAACCCAATACACTGCAGCGTCAGACTACAGATATATCAAAAAATGTCTGCTAAACAAACCTAGTACCCTGAGGAAAGTTCTGTGTACCCCTGAGAGGTATGGCTGTAGCACACAAAACCCTGGACTGGAGTACACCTATCTCTGGAACGGAGTCCCACTCTAACTATAGAAGGTCACACTGGGTATGCCTCTACACTTAGAGAATCACAGGGCATGTTGGAACCCACATCAGAATATATGACTGTATTGTTTATATATGTCCATGCATACAGACAGCTATGTACACCTCAACTGTCCGCACATACACACTTCAGACAGGATTGCCCTCAGCTAGCTGTAGGTGGCCCATATGTGATATATCTGCATCTGTTGCGTGAGATACACAAACATATATATGGGCAACAGATAACATATGTCAAGAATACACACACATAGATGTGGGGAACTGAGAGACAGACAGTGGTACAGAGAGACACATAGTGGGACACAGACAGAGTGAGTCACACACACGGATACCCTGAATGGCATACAGTGATGTCTTGCTGTGGTCAGTGGTATACTAGTTGTAAACAGTTGCACAAGCCAGCATAAAAGGTGAGCCCCATTGTGTAACAATACTGAGGTTGGTTTATAATATCAGTTCACCTGCCTGTGTGTGTGTCTGTAGGTCTAAGTATTAGGAGACTCTTCCCACTCAGTACACTTCACATTGCCCTACTTCACAAGATCTGCCACTTTCATTCACCTTAGATGTACCATTGGACACGGATCACCCCTATAAGCGCAGTAGTGCATGTGATAACTGCGTAGCACTATAGTACAAATAACTAGATAAGTAGGGGCTCTAATCTTAATAATGGCAAGTGTGTGTGTGTGTGTGTGTGTGTGTGTGTGTGTGTGTGGTATTTATAGGTGAAACAGTTTTAGGCCATTCCCACAACACTTCCCAGTGCCCCACTTTATCAGTCCTGCTGATGTCATTTCCCATAGCATCACCTTTGGCCAGTTGTCAGCCAGTAAGCTCTGTAGTGCATGTAATAACTGTATAACACTATAATACAAATCACTAGCTAGACAGGGGTTCTAATCTCAGATCTGGCAAATGTGTGTGTGTGTGTGTGTGTGTGTGTGTGTGTGTGTGTGTGTGTGTGTGTGTGTGTGTGTGTGTGTGTGTGTGTGTGTGTGTGTGTGTGTGTGTGTGTGTGTGTGTGTGTGTGTGTGTGTGTACGTGCGCATGTTTGTAAGAAGTATTTTGATAAGTATCCCACCCACTGCCCTACTTTATCACTGTTGGTGATGTCATTCCCCTTATCAACACCTTTGGCCAATTGTCAGTCCAGTAAGTTCTGTAGCATGTGTGATGACTGCATAATACTATACCACAAATCACTAGCTAGACAGGGGTTCTAACCTCAGCTCTGGAAAATGAGTGCGTGTATGTTTGTAAGAAGAAACATTTTGATACGTCTCTCACCCACTGCTTTACTTTATCACCCCTGCTGATGTCATTCCCTTATCAGCACCTTTGGCCAGTTATCAGCCCAGTAAGCTCTGTAGCATGTGTGATAACTGTGTAACACTATAGTACAACTAACCACATAGGCAGGGGTTTTACTCTCAGATCTGGCAAATGTGTGTGTATGTTTGTAGGAAAAAGTATTTTGATAAGTTTCCAACCCACTGCCCTACTTTGTCAGTCCTGCTGATGTCATTCTCCTTATCAGCATCTTTGACCAATTGTCAGCCCAGTAAGTTCCGTAGCATGTGTGATAACTGTGTAACACTATAGTACAAATAACTAAATAGGCATGGGTTCTACTCTCAGATATAGAAAATATGTGGTGTGTGTATAAGTGTGTATATTTGTAGGAAGAAGTATTTTGATAAGTTTACCACTGACTGGCCTACTTTATCAGTTATGCTGATGTCACTCCCCTTATAGGTTCATAGTTGTGCACTAGGCTAATGGTCCTGGAGCCTTTACAAGCCTAGCCCATAGAAGTGCCCTGCCATTGTGCCACCTGATGTTAGTTCCCAGTGCCTCCATCAAGTGATCCCTGAGGTGAACTTTCTATTACCTATCCACTCATCAAGATTTCTCTGGAACTGGGTCATCTAAGTGCTTTGCTTGACATGTATGGGAAGTCTATTCCAAGGCATGTGCAGTCTCTGGATGAAGAACCTGTCCCTCCAGCATGTTGTGTTGATTGTGGTAATGAGGTTGAGATCCCTGTAGTGTGTGGTGCAGATGGTTTGGGATGTCTTTAGATGTAGCATTTCTAAAAGATCTGGGTCAGACATGGCTTTGTAAGTCAAGCAGAGATTGCCTCTAAGTAGGTGATATGAGACAGAGAATATAGCTGGAGTCTTTTGAGTCTGTCTGTGTCCAACATGCATTTAATGCCTAGGAACCCCTTTGTGAGGTGCTTCTGTGGCCTCAACAGCTGTTGCAGGTGTCTATTGAGGTACATGCCAAATGGGCCATTATACTTAATGATTGGTCTAATGAGGGAAGAGTACACAGAGACAATGACCTCTTTCTTCCTGGATGCAAATCCTTTGGTAATGAGGTGTGTCACATAGAAGGATGTCCTGTCCACAGTGGCAATGTGATGGTTAAAGGAGAGGTTTCTGTCAACCTGTGTCCCCAGATCTCTTATAATGCCTACAGTATTCAGTGGGCTCCCGTCAATGTGGTACTTAGTAGGAACTGAGTTTTTACCAAAGGGGCTGATGATGGATGTTGTAGTGTTAAGATTCAGGCCATGGTTTCCACACCAGTTAGTGGTCTCAGTGAAGCCTTTCTGTAGGATGTCTGCATCACTTGTGGAGTTAATGATGACTCCCAGCTTGCAGTCATCTGTGGACATGGTCAACCAGAGTTCCTTTGTGTTGGCTTGGACTCCTGAAAAGTAGATGCTGAACAGGAGAGTACTCAGGAGTGATCCCTGTGGGACTCCACTTGTGACTGGTTGGCAGTCTGACTTGGAGCTTGCTACTTTCACACTGTGTGTTTTATCTGTACGCCAGTTTGCACCCCCCTAATGCTATAGGGGTTGATGCTTAGTTTGGTGGTTTCATCAATAATTCCTGACTAAGGAATGCTATCAAGAGCAATGGCCAAATTGATGTAGGGTGTATGCAGTGCCTTACACAGCCCTGGTGACTGACTCAAAAAAGTCAACCAGGTTGAGCAGCCATGATCTTACTTTCACAAAGCCAAACTGTGTGGGTTCCAGAGTTAGGAGATTACCTATATGTTTGTCAATCAGGTCCCTGGTGATGTGCTCCATAGCTGTACATATCAGACTCATCAGGCTAATGGGCTGATAAGTCCCAGGGTCTGTAGTTGCTTCCCCTTTATGAAGAGGGATGACTGCAGCAGTGCACCATTTAGGAGGGCAATGCCTGAGGTGAGACTGTGACTGAACAGGGCACACAGATTTGGTGCCAGGTATCTTTGTAGTTCATGTAGAACACAACCAGGGATAAATTTGGGTGCAATGGCAGCTGCATCCTTGCCTGTGGGCAATGCAGGTTTAACCTGAGTGGCAGTAATCCTAGATGCCTGCCATTCTTCTGGCATTCTGATTGTTCCCCTAAGGGGGGGAGAGAGGGGTAAAGCTGGCACTGAATGTGTTGGCAATAACATTGGCAATCTGTTGGCTTACTATAGGAGGTAGCATTGGGCAGTAACTCAGATCACTTCTGGGTATTGCCGTGGAGGTTCTTGATATAACTATCAAATACTTTGTGATTGTTTTCAGTGAATGCTGCAATTCTGCCATCACAGCTGACCTTAGATGATTTCATGAGGGATCTCCGGTTGTTGTTGAGGCAAATAAGGGAGTTTTACCACTCTTGGGACACCACCTTTTTCTGCAACAGTTTCGTATTTCTGTTGTACATGTTATTAATGGCAAGTGACCACTAGATTGGCCTCCAGTGTTTGGAAGAGAGTGTCATGGTTCTGTTGGGTATGGCTGGTTCCATGCATTGATGTACATATTTGTATAGTGCATTTGTGTATGATTCAGCAGTCATGCAGGTATTTTCCATTGTCATGGGTGCTGTGAAGTTAGCCACCTTTGTTTTTAGGAGTCCAAAGTCAGCTTTGGGGATATTTTTCAAGGTGGTTACCTTTAAAGGTGAGATGTGGATTTTCATGGTGACTACCTTATGGTTGGATCTGACCAGGTAGGGATTGAGTGCTGTCAAGAAATGGTCCCATATGTTAGTAATCAACACAGGTGAATGATGTTGCTTCCTCTACTGGGTGTTAGAATGACCTGGTCCAGGCACTGGAACTGATGAATTCCAGGAAGCATTGGGCTAGTGTATTGGTGTTTGAGTATCTTTCCCAGTTGATGGAGGGGTAGTTGAAGTCTCCTAGTATGAGAATGTTGGGTTGGACTTTGAAGGATTCTGGGGTGTTGAGGAATGTGCATTGAGAGTCTAGGGACATGGATTGGGACCTAGAGCAAGCTATGACAGGGATTGCATTATTACCAAATGTCAATGTTCTCCATTTTGAGGAGTGCTTTGAGTGACTACATCCCGAGATTTAGATGTTTAGTGTTGAGCAGAATGACCCTCGGATTGCATTTATGCACATCTGTTACGGTGGTAATTTCATTTGGAACACCGGCTAAAAAGGCACTATAGGGGTGGCAAGCCACTTAGCCAGTACCTGGAAACCCGGGGGTGACCAGATGCAGGCCATCTCTGGCAAGCCATCACAGTCTGTTAATCATGTCATCCTAGACAGATACTATACCTTGAGAACGACACCAGACACTTAAGCCAATTGTTGAAGTCAATCATTTATTTTTGTACTGCAGTATAATTCTGGGTGACAGTAGTATACTACTCAGGGCTACTGTCATACCTCCCTGGCCCACATAATCTGAGAGCTCTACCATGTCTCTTTTCATGTAGTCCAGGGAGGTGCATCTTAGGTCATTCACACACACATGGACAATGACAGAGTGATACTTGTAGTTGTTGTGGAGTGACCTGACTGGGTGTGGTATGTGTTGGATTCTGGCACCTGATAGACAGCTGACTGTTATCTTCTTCATGTTCAACCTAGTGAGTGGGATATTTGTGTGCCTAACTATTAAGTCACCTATGATTACTGTATTGGGCAAGGTGGTTAGCCTTTGGGGCTCAGGTTGAGCAGCACACTGTGTAGATGAGATACGAGTCCTGTGGTTTACACTGTGTTGTGGTGGTCGAGTGGGTGTCTGTCTTGGTGGTCTCTGCAGTTTGGGTAAATGTCTATTGAGTGCCTCTGTGAAGGTGGGTGTGTGGTTTTTGTTTGTATGTCAAATCCGTGATAGTGGGTATTCTGAGGGGGCATTTGTTCCATGTAGTGTGGTGCAGGTGTTGACCCTTCCCCTCTTGACCAGCTTGTCCAGTCTTCGCTGGAGAGTGCATATCTTCCAATGCGGTGATATAGGGGTATCTCTCACAGTGTTGGGAGTTTAGAGGAGAGGGTTGTCTGTGTACATGAGGCAGTTGCAACAGTGCCTCAGAATGCCCAAGTGCACCAGGTTAATGGGCAAAAGCACAGAGAACTGCACTTTAATCATGCCAGGAGGAGTGGTCATATCTACTAAGTACTGGAGCTAATTCCATGAGGAACAACTACTGCTGATGACTGTCAGGTGTGCTAGAATAATTGATACAAAAACCTGTTGAAGTGCAAAGCTATTGGGATATTTGAAGTGCAATAGAGAAAGAACTAGCAAGATCTAAGGGAAAAACTGAAAGCAGACTTTCTGGCCCCTGTAATAGTTTACCTCAGCTGTGCAATTATCAGCACCTTTGGCCAGTTAGCATCCCAGTAATCTATGTAGTGCATGCGATAGTTGCCTAACACTATAGTACAAATAACTAGATAGACAGGGGTTCTAATCTCAATACTGGCGAGTAAGTGTGTTGGTGTGGGAATCAGATACTGTGTAGATTATACCATTTTGAGTTGTATACCACCCTGTAAACTTCCCATCACCCTACTTTACTAGGACTGCTGATGTCATTCACCTTAGAAGTACCTTGGAACTAAGTGAAATCATGTAAGCTCTGTGATGCATCTGATAACTGTGTAACACTATAGTAGAACTACCTCAATAGGTAGGAGTTCTAATCACAATACTGGCAGCTGTTTGTGTGTGTGTTTGAGTGAGAATCATATACAGTGTGGTTTATACCATTCTGAGTTGTGTACCACCCTGTAGACTTCCCATCATCCTACTTTACTATGCCTGCTGTTGTCATTCAGCTTAGAAGTGCCTTGGGACTAGGTAAAATCATGTAAGCTCCATGGCGCATCTGATAACTGCGTAACACTATAGTAGTAATAACTAGAGAGGTAGAGGTTCTAATCTCAATACTGGCAACTGTGTGTGTGTTTGGGTGAAGATAAAATCCTATTTGGCTGATACTATTTTTATGTGTGTACCATCCATGCCTGTTTACCACCTCCCAATGGCATTATTTATATAGTGTGATAATGGCATCTGCCTCACATGCAGCATGTTAAACCATTGTGCAGGCCATACCAGTCCTATGTACAGATGCCTATGAAATATCTGGATGTTTGCAATCTATATGTGGTCTGTGTCCCTTAACAATGCCCATGTATGTGGTATTGTTGCTACATCAGCCACAGAGAGTGTAGTGACACACATGCCAGCATCAGGTATCATACCTGACTGAAACATCATGCTGATACAAGGTCTGCTACACTATCACTTGTCCAGGCTTGTAGGAGCAATACATGACTCCAGATGCTATTTCTGGTGGGTTATCTCACCATCCATGAAGGCATTCAGAACAGTATGTGTTGTAAGAGGGAGTGCGTTTTGTCCCATGCATATAATCTATGTGGGGCATGTCATGTGTATGTAGTACTACAGTACATCAAAGTGGAAATGTAGATTTACTAATCTGTCTATTGCCAACTGTGTTTGTGTTACTGTATGCACATCCCCTGTGTCAATCCTTACTGTGTGTATGCAAAGGATATACCATTGTGTCTCTCTGTTCCACCCGGTGCACTCAGGAATACATACCACAAACCTGTCATACACAGTATCATGCATCTCCTCATCAACTGCATCAGGGTTGAGTGTATGGGAAAGAAATGGAAGGGCCAACAGGTGTTGACAGGTGAATCTGTTGCAGTTAATGTAATGGCTACACTTGTGCTGGACCTGCTGACAGTACTGCAGTAACCTGTTCTATATGTATGAGCCTGTGGTACTACACAACACTGAGGTGACATGTCTAAAGGCTATCTGTCTGTGACAAGGGGTATGTATACAAGGTCACACTGTCTGACAACAGTGTCCCTCACACACTGTTGCATGCATACACACCTGGTACATGTACATATAAAGCTGTACCTTGCCTATGACATGATCAGTGTATTCCCACTCTGCCATACTCACAGCCTGCATACACACACAGACACCTGAAACACAAACAGAATATAGCATGTCCGACTACATTCAGTCAGTGGTACTAACAACAATAATGCATCCTAGCTAATAAGGTACATACACCTGTATGTATACCTATAAGAAATGCAAGCAGACAGCACCTTATATAGTATTACATAGCTACAATGTACTATATTCACCCTGTGCATCAGACAGATATTAGCATGTCCCTGCATTGATGTTATGGATGACAGGGATGTGGCATAGGTATCATCATATGCACAGGGTGTGGTGTGGGTTTGTCAGAGGCCTAGGCTGGGCCATGTGGTTGACATCATCTGAGTGTGTTTGGAGGGGTATCCAATAGATAGGCTATGCAGAGGTGCTTTGTGTGTGTCTGGAGGTGACCTGTCTGTGATAGAGAGATGTGTGTGTGTGTGTGTGTGTGTGTGTGTGTGTGTGTGTGTGTGTGTGTGTGTGTGTGTATGCACACAGTCATGCCATGTGGCTGCCCTGCACAGGGGTATGTTGGACAGCTGTGGACCATACATGGCAGGGTGTCCAGGTCACCGTCTCTGGCCACGGACATGGAAAATGGTCCTGCCAGGGTTATCACTGGCACCACCAGACCCAAGGCCAGATGCAGTACTGCTTCCTGATGGTGACTGGTGTCTGCTGGATCCGTGCCCCTGACGGGATCAGCCAGGACCATATGCCCATGGCCTGCTCCAGTGTGATGTGGATAGCAACCCCCCTTTGTTAGTGCTTGTGTCAGTGCCACTACAGGAGTGTAAAGGTGCATGACTCACCATGTAAATCAGTAAGAGTTGCATCCACCACCTTGAGTATTTGTCTGGTGTGGCATTCACTATGTGCCTGTGCATCCATGACAGCTCAAAATATCCATCTGGTGACATCTGCTGTGGCACTTGTGACACTAGCTTGATGAGCAGCAGCCCTCCTGTGAGCACCCCTGTCCATCCACCCATGTGGGACCTCACCTGAGCTATGGTTATGGCCACTGTCTACACTCACACCTGCCATAGTTGCCACACTAGCCTGTTCCAAGTCACAACCTGCCAACTTTCCATCATCTGTAGCCACTGATGAAGGGGTATTTGTGGGCATTATTACTGTGTACGGGGATGGTGTGGACAAGAGTGGGATGCCAACCAATGGCACAGATTCAGCCCCTGACAACCCCACCTGTACCTCACTATTCCTATCATCATTGTCAGAGTCTGCAGAGACAATGACATCAGTTTCCAAGTGGGAGGGACCTCAAACTGTATCACCACCTGTGAGGGGAAGACAACATATGTACATTAATACCTGGACTTTGAAGATGGCTGGTACACACGTGCACACATGTGCACACACACACACACACACACACACACACACACACACACACACACACACACACACACACACACACATGCACGCACATGCATGCACACACACACACAGACACAGACACACACACACACAGACACACACACATGCACAAGCGCACATGCACACACACACACATGCACACACACACACAGACACAGATACACACACACACACACACACACAGATACACACATGTGCACATGCGCACACACGCGTGCGCACACACACACACACACACACACACACACACACACACACACACACACACACACACACACACACACACACACACACACACACACACACACACACACACACAGACACTTACAGGTGAGGTGGCATAAATCTGTTACACAGACCTCACATTACCCAATTGGTGACATGCATGACACATGGCCCTCAACATCATGCATTGCAGCCAGTTTTACTACATTTAATTAACAATACAGAGCTTTGGGATACGTGAGTAGTGTTAGTAGGTGATGGCCTTTCCCCAGCACAGGCTGCACCCATGTACACATCATTGCTGTTCACCTGGATAGCACAGTTGCAACTACAACAGAACATACCTCACAAATGTACAGATCATCACAGGATGTGTATATGTCTGGCTCATATGTTTGCTCTATTTCTCATAACCCCTGTGTTTGTCTGATACATAACTGGGATGATCTGAGGAGTGACATCACTGATTAATGACATACATTTGAGTTTTAAACCTCCAAACCAGCAGTAACTGTGTGGTCTCGCAATTCCTGTTACACCACCAGCCTTCTAAGCTTACAGTGGATGTGATAAGTGTACACAACCCTGTTAAAATGCCATGTTCTTGTAATATATAAGATGAAACTACAATAAAGCATTCAAATATATTACCCACCTTTCATGTGACATATGACCTGTGCAATACAATCACTCAAAAACAAATGTGTTACATGTAAAATCTAATGCATGAAATATGTACAATATAGTGGTTGCATAAATGTGCAAACCCTTAAAATGATACTTTGTTGAAGCTCCTTGTAAGTGACTTACAGCATTCACACTTCTTGGGATGGTGTCTATCAGCATGGCACATCTTGACTTGGCATTATTTGGAAACTCTACCTTGCAAAGTTTCCCCAATCTGTCAGATTGCAAGGGCAGCTCATGTGCACAGCCCTAGTCAGGTCACACTGGGGTTTTGCTATTGGATTTAGGTCTCAGCTCTGGCTGGGCCAATAAATGAGTGTGTTCAGGTGGAGCCATTCTTAGGTAGCTATGGATGTATGCTTCAGGTCTTTGTTATGTTGAAGGCTGACACCCCCCCATCCTCAGCATTCTTGCAGATGCCTGATGGATGTGGGCCAGACATGAGTGTTATTTTGAACTGTTCAGAATTCCCACCACAGTGACTACAGGCCCAGATCTGGATTTACAACAGCATCCTCACAGCAGGCCAATGCCACCAGCGTAATTTGCTATGGGGATGGTGGTCTTCAGGTGAAGAGAGGTATTTCTTGTGCACCACACATACCTTTTGGTATTGTGGCTGTTAGGTTGATCCATAGTCTCATTACACCATAACACATTTTCACACATGCCTTTGGGAGACTTGTTGTGCTGCATTGCAAGTTGTATCCACCCCTGGATATTTTTTGGTATGGGGAAATGCTTCCATCTTCTGACCCTACCCCATAGGTCATTATGCAGAATATGGGAAATTGTTCTCACATGTAGTACACAACACCTGTACTTGCAAGAGATTCCTGCAACATCCTTGGTGTTGCTATATGTCTCCTGGCAGTCTCCCTGACAATGTTTGGACATGTCTTTTCATCAATTTTGGAGGGACATCAGGTTCTTTTCAACAGCACTGTTGTCCCATATTCAATCCACTTTTTGATGACTGTCTCCACTGTGTTCCATGGTGTATGCAATGCTGTGGTAATGTTGTTGTACCCTACTCCTGAGTGGTACCTTTCAAATATGAGATCCCTTTGCTGCTTTCTAAGCTGTCTGCAAGTCATGGCTGTTGCTGTTGCAGGCAACTGGGCAAATGTCATGATGTCATGAATATCCAACTTGGACAACAGACTGTTGTTTGGTGTTACTCATAGTGCCTTTACTTGATGGCAGGTATGTACCCAGGCAGACTGAATGCTGTCAGTAAATCACAAGCTGCTGCAATAATATATTATCTGAAGACTGTGCACAGGTATGCATCCAGCTTATTGCAAGGTGTGTATACTCCATATTTGGTGCCCACCAGATTGGTTGGTTTTACAAGTGAATTGTTCATGTTATGGGTCACATTAAAGGTTGGAAAAGGTGTGGACTGACATATTGTGGTCTCAATTTGTATATATCACAAAAACCTGGCATCTTAACAGAGGTGTGTACACTGTTTATATCCACTGTATAAGAGTAATGTTCCACACAGGTCCCTACCTTAGGCCATTTGTCCTCCCATTTTTGTTGGTCTCTGTCCAGAAGTCTTGCACTAACAGTTTGTGAGTTATGCTACAGGAATGTTACGTTCCCTTCAGATAGGCCCCTGTGTTGACCACTGTGATGCAATGCAGTTATCCCCACCACAAGTGAACATGCATATAAAACAATATGGCTATGACTGACAGTTGTGTGCATGGTAAATTGCATGCCCTTCACATGCCTAGGGTATTGGCAAATCACAACAGAACAATTCCATACTTACCAGCTTCAGGCTGCTGTCCTACATGCAGACCAGAGGGACCTAGGTAGTTGTGGGAGAGAGGTATTGTAAGCAGACTCACATATGGCATTGGTACAGGATGGATGCAGCATGTCTGCACATGTACAGTACATACTATCCTTCACCATAGATGTGCACTTCTGTGCATTAGAAAATCCCATCCACAACTGTAGTCTGACCTGACACGACACAGATACTCTATAGATACAAGTATTTATTTACATTTACATTTATAAGAGCAATATTTAAAATATGTCCCTAGTTTGGGCCCATTGTTCCCCCCATTTGGACAGCCTCTGGCCAGATTTCTTGCAATAAGAAGTTGAGAGGTATGGTTGTGAGGTATGACTCCACTACATGTTATGAGTATATATATATATATATATATATATATATATATATATATATATATATATATATATATATATATATATATATATATATATATATATATATATATATATATATATATGGATCTCCATACATATATACATATGTATATGGATAAATACGAAACCCGTCTGATTCTATGAAGTCTTTTTCCTACTGTTGAATGAATCTACTGCATGATATGTTTGAAAATGCAACAGCAATCCTTATAACTCAAATGGTGTAGTGGTACATTGGTCTGACTTTGGTTTACAGGGCCCTGTGTTTGAGACTTGGTAATGATAATTGTTTTGTTGCTAAGCAGAACAGTGGCTGATGGAAACAGATTGATTAAAGCAGTTTTAAGCAGTTGTAAGCAGGTTTGCATGGGTTTGCATGATGCTAAGCGATGCCAACACATGGTTATAAACGTACAAATGTTTAATCAGTGTTGGCTTCACTTAGCAACATTTACCAGTGTGCAAATCCACTTAGCTGAGCTACCTGCTGCTTAGCATTCATGTCTGAGCAATGCTTACACCTGCTAAGCCCAGATGAGCATTGCTAACCATTGCTCACAGTTCAGTCTTATAAAATATATTTTATATATATTTCTATATATATTATATTACATTATTATTATAATATATAATATCCTTATAATATTATTATAATATATTATATTATAATATAAATTTATATATTTCTTATAAAATATAAAATGTGCTTTCAATATAGTAGCAACGGGTGTAACTATACTGTATGGGACACATGTATACATGGGTGGTTTCACATGTTATATGCACTCACAATTCCATTTTACACCAGCTACACTACCCTGGGTGACAAAAATAACTTACCACAAATTTTAATATGAAAATAATACTTTTAACACTCCTTTCCTTGCAAAATTGGATTGCGTGTTGTAGTACTCAAACCGTGTACACCTGCATGCCAAGCTGGGACTCTGACCACTACACTACCTGGTTTGGGGATTTGAGCTGTATATTTTTATCTCATATTGCATATTAATATTATGTTATTATATTAATTGGAGAGTATTGAGGATTTTTTGCCATGTCATTGAGGACTGCTGTCATGACATAATGGCATACATTTCAGTTTCAAACGTGTATCTTTCAGAACATTCATGTTAATGCATAACTTGTTTTCTATCAACTTTCTGCCTGTCCTCTGTGCAGATGGGATGACGCCAGTGCTCAGGCTGTGGTTGACTACACTGCAGAATGTGTCTGAGTGCCCATGCCTGTGTTCATGTAGGATGCAGTCAGGAATGGTATCAGGCCTATGGAGACCTCTGTGTGTTGCCTTTGAGAGGTCATTACAGACCTGCTTCCTGATCATGAGGGGAGGGGGGAGTTGCTGTACATGCACATGTGTACCGAGAGGGGGACAAGGGTGAAGTTTACACCTCACCTGTCTGCAGCTGGTTGCCTATATCTATAGCTTATGTGTATGTGGTGTTATTGACCACCACTACACAGCAGATATGTGTGTTGCCTCTGGAATTGCGGACACATGTCTAGAAGGCCTACTAATTGGCCTTGGTGGATGTATCCAGTTTGCATTCAAAGACAACCTTACTGTACATCACCTGTGACCTTATTTGCTTGTGCAGAACAAGGTGACATGGCTGCCAATCAGGCACCTGTTCCTTCTTGGCCCATCCTGTGATTATTTCCACCTATGATGGTAGTTGTGCATTGCTGCTGTCCACCACAGGCGTTCAGCCTACCTTGAGGGGGTTGATGTTGTCCTGTCAGGTATTGCTGAAACCATACAGCTATGTAGGTGCCCACATAATATTGTAGTGTGGGTCTGGACACTGCTGCTATTTCCAACATATGGGACATCCTTCATGTGGGCCTTGCCCCTTTACCTTGCCTGTGCAAGGAGATTACAGAGGTGTGGGGGCTACAGCTTCACAGACAGTAGGTGGGAATACCTCATGGGACAGGGCATGTGGAGACAGCCCAACAACATGTGGGACAAATGTCCAGGTTTCAGAACAGATTGTATGTCATTAGTGCTGTTATACACATGGATGGTTGCTAGATTGACAGGGTTCATCTGGACATGCATTTACTGAGTGACCTGACCTCTGACAATGATATGCCTCTGATATACCTCTCAACTCGCATGCTGTCCACTGAGTGGTCATAGGTTTTCTTGTTATGTTTGGTGAGTTCCTCGAACAACGTCTTTTTTGTGGTGTTGGTAGGATAATGTGAGGATTGTAGTTACTAACTGTTGACATCTATTGGTGTTCCAGACATCATATCCTTCAGGGATGTTACTACTGTTTCAGGTTGTAACACCATTATGTGTGATATGTCCCTCTTTCTGGCCCCCTGTCCCCCAAGTACATCATGCATTGTCCAGATGTCCTGCACTATAAGGTGCAGAGGTATGGTATATCTTTATTTACTGACTGTACTCCAGTTATCATCCCAGTAACCTAGCACTGTCCTGGCCATGGTATGTGGCAGTGGTCAGGATTATGATCCCACACCCTGGAAATTCTGTGGATAGCTGTACATATGACAGTTATCTATGTCTGGCCATTATGAACAGACTGCCAGGATTGTGTAGCAGTGTTGTGTGTATATGTTTGTTGGGCTGGGTAGGGAGAGTAGCAGATGTGAGTGCCATACATCCTTTACTTATCTGACTGTGCATGCTGCTACAGTTGCTGGCTGTCTATCAGGTGTGTATCCTTGTAGAGGCAGACTGTGAAATGTCCTGTAAGACCACAGGATTCCCAGTAAACTGTGATTTTGGCCAGTATATGTGATTGTAGTGTGTGACTGGCAATCAGGATATGTTTGTTCAGACAGTCGTACTCTGGATTTCATTTTGGGTACTGGTATGTTGCTATGATTGTCCTACACTTTTTTTTGGGTGGACATTTTTGAACCACTATCTGCTTTTCACTACAGTTCCATCCCTGTAGTGCATGCTATATTTGAATATGCATAGGTAGTTCCCCAGAGCTGATGTGGGGGATTGTCCTGTTGGTCTTACTGTGCTGGTTGACATGTTTGGCAGCTGTCAGGGGATTTCCATTCTATTACATGACTGCATTCATACCTTTACACTGTCCAGAGGCCTAGACATGGTCCAGATGGGTGGCTCATATGTTTGTTTTATTCCCCACACACTTCATGTCCTTGGCTAATCAGTAGGATACTCTAGGGAATGCAGTCAGTCCATGCTAACATCTATTGGTGTTACAGACTTAATATCCCTCAAAAAGGATATGCGACAACAAACCCAGTAACACCAGCAACTGTGTAAATCTATAACAGCAATATGTCCAATATACCCCCTTCTTTGGGCCTCTGAACCCAAATTATGTCAGGCTTTGTCTAGATGTCATGCACTAAGAGATTCAGAGGTATGTAGTATCATTATTTTTTGCCTTCATTCCTGCTACCATCCCAGTGATGTCATAGACCCCCAGACATGTAACAAGGAAGTGGCCATAGATATAAGTCCTGTGCCTATACATTCTGTGGGAAACTGTACATTTGAGAAGTCTGTGTATGTCTGGCCATTGTTAGACTGTCAGGATTGTGTATCAATGTAGTGTGTACATATTATTTGGGCTGTGTAGGGGATACATGTGAGTGTCATGGGCCCTTTCTATCTGACTGTGCATGCTGCTCCAGTTTCTGATTCCCTTTCACCTGTATATGTTTGTATGTACAGACCATGATATGTCCCATAACACCTCAGGATTCTAACTTGTGGCAATATATGTAATGGTAATGTGTGAGTGGCAAACGGGATATTGTTGCTCACACAGTCATACTGTAGCATTAAGTTTGCTTACTGGTATGTCACTGTGACTGTGGTGCAATTGGTTGTGGGTATGCACTTTCACACCAGTGTCTGTTTTCTAGACTAGTGTTACATCCCTGTAGTGCCTGTTATACTTGCAAATGCATGTGTACAGCCCAGAGCTGGATTTGGGTAGTGTTATGTCAGTCTGATTGTAGTTTGGATGGTACTTGTTAGCTGAGTGTAGTTTCACTAATGTTGTGTTACAGCCACACATTTCTAGGATGCCCTGTTGTCTGGCCGATATTTTTGGTCTGGTCCCCATAACTGTTATGTCTTCCTGAGACATCAGTGAGATGATGTGGGGATTGAGGTCACTAACTAATGAGAAGCAATTGAGTTGCAGACTTGTGATATTTCAGTCAATATATGTTAGGACATACCTTGTTAGTACATCAACTTTCTCAGCTTATCTACTCACGTATTTTGGATATGTTCCTAATTTCATGCCTTTGTCCCCCCACTTTTTCAGGCTTGGTCCAGATTCATTGCATTAAGGGGTTTTGAGCATACCTCTCCACTGCCAGGATTTCCACAGAATGTCCAGATGTTTGGCCCATATTTTTGTTCTGTTCCACAATTTATTTGTATTTGTCTGGTAAATCACTGTGATGATCCAAAGATTTATGTTGGTAAATAATGACATAATATTTCAGTTTCCATCCTCATATCCTTCAGTAATTGTCTGCTGAAATTCACCCTGTTGCTGTAGCAAATGTCTTTGTTCCTAACAGCGATAGTTGAAATATGTCCCTGTATCTGCCCCCCCCCCCCTTTTACAGCCTTTGTACAGGTATCGTGCACTAAGAGATTGAGAGGGATAGCTGACTGCACTGGATGTTATGTACATACATTTATGTATATATATATATATATATATATATATATATATATATGTATATATATATATATATATATATATATATATATATATGTGTATGTATATATATATATATATATATATATATATATATATATATATATGACTGCACTGGATGTTATGTACATACATTTATATATATATATATATATATATATATATATATATATATATATATATATATATATGGATCTAGGACTTTTGATCGAAAGATCAAAAGTCTAAATCCATTATCACCGAACATATTTTTCCAAAAGTGCTTTTCACCGAAAAAGCGCTTATAGTAAAATATGTTTAAAAAACAATTACAGCATTAAACTTACTTCTATGCAGGGGTCTGTGCCCCCTGCACCCCCCCATCCTCCTACTTTAATATTCTCACTCCGAGGTCACACTACAGAGGGGAAAAGAGAATTTTCCCTTATCTGCATGACCAGCACAATGAGCATACTTCTCTGAAACTGCTGCTTCAGTGAACAGCACTTTCGGTGAAGTATGCTTGGTGATTTCTGCTTCGGTGAAAAGTGCATTCTGGGATCTGTATGGATCCCATATATATATATATATATATATATATATATATATATATATATATATATATGGTTTACTATCATTTATTCAAAGTGAAGTCGGTCGACACCACTTCGTTCAAAAATCGGAATGCCGGCCGTAGGCAATGTCGAACACTGATATTGCTGAAATACACATCTGCCCCTATCTTGATCCATGTTAAAACCTGTCCCTAGGTAGCAGTCGACATGTATTTTGGCAGTTCCATTGTTTGACATTGTGAATTTTGCACAGTCTCAGTCGACCATCTGAACAGTCGACATGTATTTTGGCAGTTCCATTGCTTGACATTGTGAATTTCGCACAGTCTCGGTCGACCATCTGAACAGTCGACCGAGTAATATATATATATATATATATATATATATATATATATATATATATATATGGGTCTACCTGAGATGGTCAACAATTCATTTGATCGACTTTTATTTGGTCGACAATTCATTTGATCGACAGGCAGATTTGCCCCCCTCCCCAATGTTGTGCGACCCTGGAGTTGATATATATAGTTAGGGGGTGTGTGGGGGGCACAGCCCCCCACATTAGGGGGTCGCCCCCCACATAAAACTGCTTGTCGATCAAATGAATTGTCGACCAAATAAAAGTCGATCAAATGAATTGTTGACCATGTGAAGTAGACCCATATATATATATATATATATATATATATATATATATATATATATATTTATATATTTCCCTTCCTTTATATATTTATATATGTATATTTATTTATTTATCCACTATTTCCTATATATGTTTCAACAGACATATAAATATATCTATATGTCTATATACAACACATGAATGATTCCACAGAGCTTTCTCCCTAATGTATGCCTCTATTTGCATGATATGTTTGAAAAAACAATATTAATTCTTCCAGCTCAGATGGTGTAGTGGTTCATTGCTCTGACTATTTTGTACACACAGGGTCATGGGTTTGAGGCTTGTGACTGATGTTTTTTTTTTCATTATTGTTAAATGACCAGAATGCATGATATGTTTGTTAAAGCATTACAGAGTTTCACAGCTCAGATGGTATAGTGGTATGTTGCTGTGAATGTAGCATACAGCATCCTGGGTCCAAGACTTGGCAGAGTTGACTGTTTTGTTTCTGGGCAGAACAAGGTCTGATGGATACAGAGTGATTAAGGCACTTTTAAGCAGTTGTAAGCAGGTTTGCACTAGTTTGCACAATGCTAAGTGATGCTAAGCTACAGTTAATCCATTTTAGCTTCACTTAGCGCCGCTTATTCCCAGTTATCCCTGTGATAATTTCTTTAAAAGAAAAGAAAAAGGGGTGATAGAAAAGTGGTGAAAAAAGTGGCACGCAGGGGAAAGTACAATATGAAAGGTAGCTAGGGATGTGCAGGACGGGTGTAGGAAAGGTCCATAGCTGCCCACTTCTTCTACAGCAACAGTTGTGAATTGCTGCAGAATTTGGAGGTGAATTTGGACATTCAAACCCCTGAGAGAGGGGTGAGGACAACAGTAATGTGTTGTAAAGCCAAATGGGTCAGATTACATGTGTACAGTGGACACGTGCAAAATGGACAGCTATGTATGGGGCACAATTTTTTTTAGGAACAGATGCTTTTTTTTTAAGGTGAGAGTTGGATGTTGGAGAAGGATACTAGGTATATTTGGGGAGGTAAGATGAGTAGGAAGACAGACAGGACAGACATGACAGCAGACAGGGGTGGTATATGACACATGTGGGAGGTAAACACCTTGGACAGGGAGGATAGTTGGGAATCAGACTCCCATGAGCCCCTAAATCGATACAGTGGGACTGAGGTCCCCACCCATGGGTAGTCACTACTGCACCTTCATGGCCCCAAAGGTGGCTGTGCTGGGGGCTGGACAGAAGGGGCAGTCTGACCCTCAAGATGTGCAGGGCAGCCCTCAGTCTGGTGCAGCTGTCCACCAAACTCCTTTTGGATGGTGCTACACACCAAACCCCAGACCTGGCTATGGCTGACAGTTTCCTGTCTTTGCCCACTCCAAAGGTGGGGATGGGCCCCATCCCCTGAGGTGGTTCCACCCAAGGGTGGTGCAGGACCAGTGGACGAGGAGGTCCCAGGTTGGGTCCCAGACATGCTGAGGCCTGGTGCCACTGCCAGACGAGGTGGGACAGGCAGATCCACTGGGATCTGCCTTCCCAGATGTGCTATGGTGTTGAGGTTTTACAAAATATGTTGGTTAGTCAAGAACAAAACATTTCAAATTAGTTTTAACAGCATGCATGGATGTTCCATATAACCCAAACTAACAGATTTGAAACAGTTGCATAGTAAACAGAGCACATGCATAAATGGAACTATAGTAGGCATCATAACGGCATGCAGGTTACAGTGATAATAACAGGCCACCAATTATAGCATTTGAACAGGGAACATTAATAATCAAATGATTCAATATTTGTAGAAAAATAGGACACATGTCCCAATGGTAGTTTTGGAGAAAAACATACCCGTTGATTATGTGTATGAATTATTGGTGCAGATAGGGTGGGGGAGTGAGAGAGATATCAATTAACATCAGTATAAGCTTTGATTGTTCACAACTGTACTGAACATTACTGTACACATTACTGTCCAGATACGTCCTCACTTTACATCTACCTATGGCTTGTGGTTGGGCAGTGGAGTATTTGTACATAGTGTATTACTAAAGCCTTCTTAAAAGTAATACATACATGTCCTTACCTGACAGACCTGTGGAGGGAATATCTGTTAACACGATCTGACTGTTTCTACACATATTCACATATTCAAGGTTACATATGTGACACTGACTGGGATACCCTGCACTCATGCTGTGTGTGTGCTACTGCCATACTTTGCCTGGATTTCTGTCACCCTGGGTATTGACAGCGATGACCACTAGCCTTGACAGCGTGACACTTGAGGGACATTTATCAGGACATTATTGGACAGTGGAAGTGGAAGTGTTGTACACAGTGTATTAGTACAGCCTTTTTATGGCCAATAGAAACATTTCCTTACCTGGCAGACCTGTGGAGGAAATTTCTGTTCACATTACCCGACTGCTTCTACAAATATTCACATATTCAAGGTTACATATGTGACACTGACAGGGCTGCCCTGCACTCATGCTGTGTGTGTGTGTTACTGACATAGTCTGCCTGGATTTCTATCTGTCAGCCTGGGTATTGGCAGCGGTGACCACTAGCCATGACAGTGTGACACTTGAGGGACATTTAGCAGGAGAAACTGCTTGGTGTATGTACTTATCTTGCTGTCATTTTCAGCCTTGGAGTTGGACTGTGGAAGTGTCGTACATAGTGTATTAGTACAGCCTTCTTATGGCTAATAGAAACATTTCCTTACCTGGCAGACCTGTGGAGGAAATTTCTGTTAACACTACCTGACTGTTTCTATACATATTCCCATATTATTGGGTGGAATTATGCATACAGCTTACTACCACTCCTGGGATTTGAACTGTGGCTATTTGTGCAAAAAGGTACAACAATGCTGTGTTTCAACGCAATGAACTATAGAGGAACTTTTGTGTGCTATGCAACTGTTTTCTTCTTAAAACTCTCTTGGTTAGACAATCTGACCTTGTAATGCTGACAGTTATGCATGGCAGATAGTTCTTGTACTGTGTATTAATACTTTGACATATAACAATCTGGAAAGCAGTGGTTAAAACTAAGCACTACTGTAGGGGATACAGTATACTAGTTTACAGATTACTATTCAGGGATCAGATCTTGGTGCATGGAACATTTCATATAGCTGGTTTTCTGTTTTACAGCTCCGCAATTTTTGTCAGATGAGCATCAATTAATTCATGCTGTCACAGCTATAGTTGCTGTGCAGAACCTGAACACATTTAGATTCATACCACCACATACCAAAGTAAACACAACAGTCTGAGTTTTTTTAGTTTTATTGAAGGGTACTGGCACTTTTATTGATAGATATCCTGTACATCAGTATTACTCTGCTAACATTTCATTTATTCATTACACACAGTACACATTTTAACCTACTGGCAGTTGACATTCTACTCCTTTCTATTTATTTGCCCTGAATACTGCAAGCTAGATTTGTACTCACCAGCCTCACTGTGCAGCCTTAGCAACCTGCTGGCATGGGTGTCTACATTTGTAGTCCTCTCATTTGCAGATGTACAGGAGATAAAGAAACATTTATGCATCCCTATCGATCACATACACAGGCTGGACTTTAGTGAACACCAGTTGATACTGATACTTCCATGCTTCTGGGACATTCTGTGACTGTGCATCTTGGGTCTACTGGTCCAAGAGCTCCATCTTCCTACACTTGAGGTCAGCGAAATGGTGCCGGACCTGATCACCAGTTTGTGGGATGCCAGTAGCACTGGTGAGATCAGGTGTGAGACGGTCACAGGCCTCTACTTTGTATTGGGAGCCCTGGTACTGCCCTGCAGCAGTCTCTCCTCATGGTCTTTCACTAGGAGTCCAACCATGACCCTGGACTCTTGAATGCCCCAACATTGCACCCGAAAGTGTGAACCCTCTCTTACACCAGCCATAGTGCCTGCAAGGATGAGCTACAGCAGGTTGTCTGTATTCCCACCTGCAAGGTTTAAATAGAGCCAAATTCCCACCCTTTGCCATCATTGGACCATTTTGAATATGCTGAGCTAAGCTAAGCGACGGGCAAACCTGCTTAGCTAAGGTTGGCAGTGCGTGAAGGGAGAGATGTTGAGCACTGCTTATAAATGCACAAATTGGCTTATCTGGGCTACTTATTGCTTAGCATTTACATTTAAACAATGCTTACATCAGGTTAGCATAGCTGAGCACTACTTAGCATTGCTCACATTTCATTTTATAAAGTATCAGGATTGTGGGATTGAGTCCTCATTACTGACATATTATAATTTTATGTTTACCTTCCATGACATCCCACTATGTGCTTTCATTAAATTATATTCTTGTGTGACTATACTGTATGGGGCACTTGTGTTTATGTGGGGGTTTCACATCTTTTCTAGACTGACATCTCACTGTTAGACCTGCTACACTACCCTGGTTGACAAAAAACAGTTGCTACATGATTTAAGTTTACAAAAATAATTTTAACACTACTACTACCATAGAAAAATAAAGTACTTGAAATGAATCGTGAACACTTGCGTGTAAAGCCAGGAGTCTAATCACTACACTATCTCAGCTTGGAAATTTCACCTGTATATTTGCATCTATCTCCTAGGGGATGTTTAAGCTATGCTAAGTGGATGGCCATAATGCACACACCCACTTAGCTACGAGTAAACATTTCTTAGGCTTGAAAAAAAAGTTCATATTATTTTTATATTATGTTATATAAGTGAGTCTTGTGGTGTTCTGACAACTCATTGAGGACTGCAGTTGTTAAATAATGGCATTCATTTGGCTTTCAGGCTTCTATCCTTCAGGGACTTCTGATAATACATATCCTGTTATCTATCAACTTTCTAAGTGTGTGAGGGCAATTTTTCAGGCGTGTCCCTAATGTAGTATTTATTCCCCCCGTCATCTGTGCCTTTTTTAACATGCACTGCAATAAGGGAATATTGTCATACATTTGCTTTCAGACTTCTACCGTTCCATAATTCATGCTAATGCATGACCTGTTCTTTATCACCTTTCTATGTTTGTGAGGGCTATATGCGTGTTTTGTCACTTTTGGGGGAATTATCCTATTTTGTGTGCATTTGCACACATTTCCTGCTTTAGCAGGTTTCAGAAATGTCATATGGCACTTTAGCAATGCAGAGGGTGTGTCACAGAACCTGTCTGACACCCCTTGCATTGCCTTCTTGTTGCCGATGTTTATTTCAGTGTCCGCGGACACTGAAATGATCATTATTTCATTTCAGTGCTTGCGGACACTGAAATACTGGCATAATATTAGAGTAAATCTCTAATATTATGCCAGTTCAGCTTAGAAAGTGCCATATGGAACTTTCTGAGTGCAGGGGGTGTGTTCAGTGTCTGTGCACTACTTGGACCTCCCCCTGCACTTGTTCATGGTTCATGTCTGTATAGCAAGTACAGGAACTCACCTTCATGGATATTTAAGGCACACTGCTGTGCTAAACGGACATGGACCACTCCGTGCAAGAATACTCTTATTCATGCATTGATTTTGTTGAATCCAGGGGAGTGTTTCTACAGTACACAGATGCTTTATTAAGAAGTGTGCTTGGTTTGACAGGAGATAACTGGAAAAATTTTACTAAATTATTAATGAATGTTCCCTGAGGGGAACATATAATCATAACTCTGGTGGTCTGTGTTGTTGTCTGGTCAGGATACAACAGACAAACGGATGTGGGTTCATTTCAAGCTTTATTACACACAAACACATGAGGAATGAGGCTTTGTAACTTAAACTTAAACTTATAAACAGACTGACTACCACACTCATTCATGTTAACACTCTGGCTGTTCTCTCAAAATGGCACTGCTGCCTGCACGTGCTCACTATTTATATGCACATGCTTACATCTGGAAATGCTTCTTAAAGGTATAATACACACTCTGTTCTACATCCTCCCTCTTTGAGAAATAGAACATATATCAAATGAAAGTACTCAATGACAAGTAATTATGCAGAAATGATGTTTGACATGCAGTTATACAAAACTAATTCTTTGACATGCAATTATACAAAATCATACACATATATAACAATTATGCCCAGGTTGCTGTGTATTTCACACTAGGTCTAGAAATATGACCTGATCATGTAACATAAAAGTCAGAACTGGATCTAGCAATGGGGACTGTCTTCAAGGAATGTTCAGCTTTGAGAGCATCTGGGACATCATCAGGAATGGAAATGGATACTTAGACATGTTCTTCAGTGTGAACATTGTTAGGGTTGCTCTGAAATCTAACAAATCTGAATCACAGGTATAATGCTGCAATATATTTTCTGACACAGGAAGTAGTTTTGCGTGTATTCTATACCCTCAGATTTCACTAAGTAGGATTGTGGCTCCACACATATGCCTCTCACTTGACTAATTCAATCAAAGCCTTTCGTCATTTGCATCCTCACTGTCTCTTCTTCTTTTAACGGGCAAAGAAACCTGCTCTTTTTATCATAGCTGGACTTCTGAAAAGAACACTTCTTAAAAAGTTGGGCTTTGATTGCTCTGTTGTTTTTAGCATTAGGCACCAACAAATTAGAACTGATAGCCAAGGCTGTTCTGGTTTGCCTAGACATAACTCTCTGAGCAGAGGAGCCACGTAGGTTGTCATGGGGTGTATTTCTGAGATTAAGTAAATTCAAGAAGATATCAGTATTGTCATGCTTTGACATCTCTAGTAATTGCTTTGTGCTCTGTACTGCACTTTCAGCAAGGCCATTAGACTGTGGGTATTCCAGACTACTAGCAACATGGATAAAGTCCCACTCTTTTGCAAATCTTTGAAACAATTGACTGTTAAACTGGGAACCATTGTCAGAAATAACTTTGTGGACTACCATGGACTGAAAAATTATGTTTCATCTTAGTAATAATAGCACTGGACGTTAGGTTAGGTAGCAGATCAATCTCAAACCAGTTCGAATAAGAGTCTACCAACACTAAGTAATACTAATTGTTCCACTTAAATATGTCAGTGGCTACTGTTGACCAAGGTAGTTCAGGAATCTGGCTTAGCTAAAATGGCACTTTTTGCAAATGTGGTTTAGTACTATTGCATACTGAACAAGAAGAAAGCACTTATCAATGTCTTTTAATAGAGAAGGCTAAAATACTAGTTCTCTCACCCTTCGTTTGGTAGAATCAGAACCTTGGTGGCCACAATGCAAAATATGAATGTATTCATGTTGTAAGGAAGTAGGAACAATAACTTTGTGACCTTTGAAAATGATACCATCTTCCATCAGCATCTCTTCTCTGTATGGAAAATAAGGTTGTACTTCTGGCGGTACACAGGATTTTTTTGTTGGTCATCCAACACTGATGAAGTGGTTAAGCTTTTGCAGAATTGGGTCAGTTTGTATGATCTCTCTGCTCATCAAGTCTCATGGTAGAAAAATGATGCACTTCCATGACATCAAAGTAAAAATTCTCTGCATTAAGCTGTTCTGTGGTATTGCTGGGTGATCTGGATAAGGTATCAGCCAGATAAAGAAGTTTGCCTTTTGTATAGACCATTTTCAAACTGTACATTTGTAATCTAAGCATCATATCATTCTTTGTAGACTTGTTGGAGTGGTATGCATAGGCTTCTTTAAAATAGTGACTAGAGGCTGATGATCAGTTTCAATTTGGATTGCTCGGCCATAAATATAATCATGGAACTTCAAACATGCAAACATAATTGCTAAAACTTCCTTCTCAGTTTGAGCATACTGCATCTCAGTTTGGGTAAGAGTTCTAGATGCACAGGCAACAGGTCTGCCCTCTTGATGAATAACTGCACTAAGACCAAACTTTGAAGCATCACAGGAAAGAACTACTGGTTTGTGGACATCACAGCATCTCAATGTAGGTGGGTTAGCAATTTGCTGTTTGAGGTTATCAAATGCTCTCTGTTGTTGTTCTAACCATGACTAGGCAACATTTTTGCATTTCAGCTCTCTTAAAGACACTGATAACTCACTAAAGTCAGGGATGAATTTGCACAAATAGTTAACCATACCAAGAAAATGCTGTAAAGCTTGGACATTGTCTAGAGCCGGCATCTCAAGAATGGCTGCTTGTTTGGAAGGGTTTAGTTGTAAGACTGTACTGGTAAATAAATGACCTACATAAGTAACTTCTGGTAGTCTGAATTTGCATTTCAGAGATTGAGCTTTAAGTTCACTTCACGTGCTATGTCCAGAACTTTCCTGAGGTTTCTCTCATGTTCTGCTTCACCATTGCCTCCAACCAGTAAATCATTAACCATTATAGCACACGGATAGCCTGAAAAATTTTGCTGCATTGCATGCTGAAAGACTTCATTGGCAGAATTTATTCCAAAAGGCATTCTAAGGATTCTGTATCTACCAAATGGTATGCTGAATGTAGTCAGTAGTGAAGATTTACGATCAGGAACCAAAATGAACTCTTTGCATCTAGGACAGAAAAAAGAGTGGCATTTGGCAAGAGGGTGGCAATCTTCTCGACTGTATGCATAGGATGATTAGGTCTCTTTGATGCCTTGTTTAAGTCTCTTGGATCAATGCATATTCTGATTTCATCTGGATTTTTCTTATGAGCAGCTACCATGGAAGACACCCACTCCGTTGGTTCTATGAATGGACAAATGACACCTTGATGCACTATTTTGTCTAACTGGACCTTGACTTGGTCTGACATAACTATTGGCACTCTTCTTGCTGGTCTGACCACTGGACTGACCTCTGGGTCTACTTTCATGGAGTACACAACTGGAAGTTTCTCTAACTTGTCATCGAAAACATCAGCATACTCTGAGAAAATAGCATCAGCAAAGCTGGAACTAGGACATGTGCTTACATGATGTACTTCTTTGGTAAAAGAAAGCAGTTTCATTCTTAAACTGTCTTTGAGACCTAATAATGACTGCAAAGGTCTTCTGACTATATAAAATTGTGAGCTGTAACTTTTCCCAGCTGAATAGCCACAAAAGTACTACTGAGCCCTTGGCTTGAATATCTTCACCTCCATAATCAGAAAGCTTCACACAATTGGCCAAATTAAGTTACTCACCAGCTCTTACTCTAGCAAATCTTTCTGCTGACATAACATTACACTTTGAACTAGTGTCTACTTTGATCTCCATGGGCTTACCATTAATCACGACAGTACAAAATACTTCATTCTTTGCCAAAAATCTACTACATTAACCTTTTCACTGACCACTGATACACCATCTACATAGAAAGTAGGGTTGCAGCTCTCTACATGAAAAACTTGCTTTTTTGAGTGACCTTTCTTAATAACTTAATGAGGCTTGTCTGATTTACAAAACTTTTGAAAGTGGTTAAATTTTTTACACTTTTGGCATTGCTGACCAAATGCTAAGCACTTCTCTCTTTTAGATTCATGGTTGGCACCACAATTACGACAGTTAACAATAAGACTTGCCTTAGGTTTTGCTGACTTACCCTTATACTGCACTGAGCGTATCCATTGTGCTGAGCTAGTCTTGGAACTTGCTAGAAAGTTACGGGTCCTCCCAGGGAATCCCACAGCGGTTGCATCTGCCATGTGCTTAGGCCTGTTTCTGCTTGCCACATACTGCAGGCTGTCTACATTTGCTCTAAAGGCTGCTGAAAATAAGTTTTTGTCACTTGTAAGCATACTTGTTTGCTTTCTGTGAGCTCATGAATTTGACATATCTCTGTAGCTTTGCTCAATGTTAAGTCACTGTCATGAAGCAAAATCTTTTTCACTGCAGCATTATTAACACCACACACAAGCCTGTCCTTTATTAACTCATCTTTCAAGTCACTAAATCTGCACATTTTAGCTTTATTTCTCAAGTCAGTTATATAAGCTGCAAATGTTTCACCTGGCTTTTGATCTCTTGTATAAAATAGGTGCCTCTCTAACATAACATTTGTCTGAGTTTGAATGTCTATATTTTTGCATAAGTACAATATATATATATATATATATATATATATATATATATATATATATATATATATATATATGTATATACAAATATGTGTGTAGGTATTAGCATATTTACGTTTTAATATATTGGGTTTTAATCTGATTTATTAATATGGTGACTTATTTTAATATATATCTCAATGGTGGGTATGTTATTTAAAGGACCACAATGGGATTCTATTATTAAATCCTCAACTTCTCTGTCTTTTTTCTCCGTATTTACTGTCCTTGCTATGAATAAACAACAATGCAGCATTTAAAATATTTTAAATTAACTGTTTCTCTCCATTAGAAAAGTACCTTACTGTACTGTGGTGGTTTCACTTTCAAAAAAAAAAAACTTTTGTCCCACCCTGTTGCAGTCTCCAATTCACTGATGTCATCAAGGCCACTGAATACAGGTAGTTTTCTGGCCATTTCCCTCCCCGAACTGACATCACCACTACCATCCTAAAAACCCACCCATGCTGTGATGTCAGAGCTCCTAGGTCCTTCCCCTATCCATAAAGAAAGTAAAGGCCAGAACAAGGAAACAGTACATGAGCCAAGTCTCCTGTTGTGAGCTATCAGTCACAGCAGGTAACTTCTCAAATTACCCTTAGCACTTTGACAGCTAGGGAGGTTAGGTGTGAAGGGGGATGGGAGATGATGCAAAGTAATACAATTCAGGCTTCACAAAAGACTGCAGTTTAGCCATTCTAAAAAGAAGCAGCAATAAAAAACACTTTGAAACTCTGTTCTGTGGCATTTGCACTGTTTGTGTTTTAAGTAGTCATTGAATGGCATGAAATGTTACTTAAAACTGACTAAAAGACAGCAGTGTATGCATGTAAAATCAATGCAGTGACAGGAGCTTTAGGAAGAAAGAGGCCCGTGTAATGTAATTTTTACAGACAAGCACTGCATTGTGGGATACCTAGAGGTAGACTAAACAATCAGAATAACTTCAAGTTGCCAAACCCCCATGTGGTCAGACTGAGAAATTACATATAAAAATGTTTAAAAACCTATAAATAGTCCCAGAGTGGTGTTAAAATGTAGGAAACACCAAACCATTCTGAAATAAACATGTTTTTTAGTCTGTGGGTGCAGTTCTCCTTTAAATATAAAGTTCAGCATACTTTCATTGTTATGAATGTATGTTGGTTTTTTGAATGTGGGGTAATGTTTGTTTAAGTAACTCTATGTGGATAATTGGTTTTGTATGTGATTGGTTGAGTGGGATGTGTGTAGGTTTTGAAATGTTTTTAATGTTTGTACTGTGCATTGGTATATATTTGATGAAGTCTCTGAATGAACAGGGATGAACCTGCTTATGTATTGTTCTGATATTAAATACTTGCACTCTACTTGTGGACTTGCTTGTTTCACCTGCTTCACCTGCTATTTGCTGGAAAACCTGCTTTTTTATTTTGTTTGTTGGTTTTGTTTTTATTTTATTTAAACCCCACACAGTTGTAAAGAAGGGTCACACAAAAAAGCAAATTGATCAGGTAGAGTTGCAGCAGTCCATCTTTTATGTATATGGTGTATCAGTAATTGGTGCAATTAATTTATTGGCAAAGAGCAAAGTGTTTTGCACAGTCCAGATCAAAGGTAAATCCACAGAGCTTAAAGTAGGCACTGGTTCAAAGTATAATATTATATCAGCAGACACATTTGCCAAAGTGAGAACTAATGGACAACTCAATGTGGTCAGTAATGCAAAACTTGTTGCTTATGGAGGTGAAGACATTCAAGCTGAAGGCCCAGTAATGCTTTCATGTTGTTTGGCTACGAACTGTTACAGCTTGTTATTCTATGTAATCCAAAGACCAGTACAGTCATTACTGGATCTCAAAGACAGTTTGAGAATGAATCTGCTTTCTTTTACCAAAGAAATTCATCACATAAGTGCATTTCCTAGTTCCAGTTTTTCTGAAGCTATTTTCTTAGAGTATGATGTTATTTTCGATGACAAGTTGGGCAAACTTCCAGTTGTGTATTCCATGAAGTTAGACCAAGAGGTCACTCTAGTAGTCAGACCAGCAAGAAGAGTACAGATAGCTATGCAGGATAATGTCAAGGCTCAGATGGATAAAATGGTACAGCAAGGTATAATTTGTCCAGTTACAGAACCAACTGAATGGGTGTCATCTATGGTAGTAGCTCACAAAAAAAGGCTCAGACAAAATCAGAATATGCATTGACCCAAGAGATTTAAACAAAGCATTGAAGAGACTTCATCATCCAGTGCATATAGTTGAAGAGGTTGCAGCTCTAATACCGAATGTCATTGTTTGTTCTGTCTTGGATGCAAAAAGTTAAATTTGGCAAGTGATGCTTGATCACAAATCCTCATTACTAACCACTTTTGATACCCCATTTGGCAGTTACAGATTCTTAAGGATGCCATTTAAAATAAATTCTGCAAGTGAAGTTTTCCAGCGTACAATGCAGCAAATTTTTTCAGGTTATCCTTGTGCCATAATAATAGATGATTTATTGGTTGGAGGCAATGGTGAAGCAGAGCATGACAGAAGCCAAAAGAGAGTTCTAGACAGAGCACATGAAGTAAACTTGAAGCTCAATTCTCTGAAGTGCAAATTCAGACTACAAGACATTACATATGTAGGTCATTTATTTATCAGTACTGGCTTGAGACCAGACCCGACAAAGCAAACAGCTATTCTTTATAGTTAAGCACCAGATAATATTCAAGCTCTACAGCATTTTCTAGGCATGGTTAAGTATTTAGGCAAGTTTATACCAGACTCCAGTGAGTTGACAGCACCTTTAAGAGAGCTGATGTGCAAAAATATTACATGGTCATGGATAGAACAGCACCAGAAGGCATTTGAAGACCTTAAGCAGAAAATTGCCACCCCATCTACATTAAGATACTATGATGTAAATAAGCCAGCCACTCTTTCTTCTCATGCTTCAAAATTTAGTCTTGGAACAGTTATTCTTCAAGAGGGCAGATCAGTAGCATATGCATCTAGAACACTTACCTAAACTGAAATGCAATATGCTCAAATTGAGAAAGAACTTTTGGCAATAATATTTGCATGTTCCAAGTTTCATGGTTATATCTATGGTCGAGCTATTCAGATTGAAAGTGATCACCAACCTCTTGTTACTCTTCTAAAAAAGTGACCCTGACACCCCAGACTACAGTTCCCAAGAAATGCAGTACATACGATCTTCCCTGCATCCCCAACTTAGAAATTGGGAACAGGTCCTTGAAAGGGAAGTGCATAGGGTGCATCCTTATTATAAAACTATTATAAAACTACTTATAATTTACCCATAGAGGAATAAAAACTATTGCAGGACCTGTGTTCTAATCCTACTGTAGGGTAATGGAACCAGATAAGGGAGGGGGAAGTGTACTGATGGATAGAATCTTATATGAAGGCAAGATGTGATCTATTTTGCATAATGAGACCAAATACAGTCAGGTTTCTATCAATGAGATCAATATTTCCTATCACAAAATTGATTTTGCTTTAAAAGACCTGTTTGATCGGGGGCCATTGACTTTTCAACTTATACATACTTGGAAAACAACAAACCACGGGTATCATCTATCTTTGGAATACCCAAAGTACATAAAGGTACCGAGGATCTTCCTTTGAGACCTATTGTGGCCTCAGAAGGTTCACAAATAGCCCCACTGGCCAAATATTTGGATTTGAAACTGAAAAGTTTTTGGAAAGGTGAGGGGCATATTCTTCTGGATTCCTGAGACTTTTTAAGTAATGTTAAGTTGGAATTTTTTTTGGAAGAACTGATATTTGTCACTATTGACATTATTGATCTGTTCTCTGTGATTCTCCATGATATTGGATTAGTATGGTTGGAAGAGGCTCTTAGATTACAGGATGGGGTCTTAGACAATGACATTTTTGTTTGTATAGAGCTGGCCAAATTGATTCTCAAGAATAACTTCATATTTTTTGAAGGGGAGTTCTTTTGGCAAGAGTGTGGGGTTGCCATGGGTACCAATTGTGCTCCCACATATGCCAATATTATTCTGGCTATGTGGGAGTGCAAATGTGTATTGAATAGTATATTTTCCAAGTGTTGGAAGATGTACAAAAGATTTCTGGATGACATTTGTTTGTTTTGCGGGGAAAAGTTGCAACAGTTGGATGAGTTTATCGGTTATCTGGCACAAAGTACCACCTTTTTAGAATTTACCGATTAGGTTACTTTAGATTCTATGCATTATTTGGATATATCTATTTTTAAGACCGCGGGAGGTTTTAAATCCAAAGTTTATAGGAAAAAAACTTTTTCAAATTCCTATATCTGGTATTCTAGTGCCCATCCTGCCTTCCATAAAAGAGATATCATTAAAGGTCAGTTGGTTAGGGCTAGCCACATGACCTCATTAGAGGTTGATTTTCGTACTGAATGTGATACTATAGCAAGGATGTTTGATGAAAGAGGCTACCCTAAAAACTTAATTTTGGATGTCAAAAATTAGGTTTATATGGGCAGACAGGAAAATACCCCCCAATATTAGGAACTGGTTCTTTGGTTGTGGGTAAAAAGACAGTTGATGAGGCTTCTGATTTGCATTATAATAGAGTCTTCATCAGAAATTTTAGTGGCAATGCCTATTTTCTTAAGGGCATCTTAGAGAAAGAATGGAACAAATTTGTTGAATTTACAGATTTGGACGTTTTTAATAATCAGCCCTTAAAAGTTATTTATAGAAAGGGTCATAATATAAAAAAATTGCTGGAACATAATAATAATAAGCCTGTTTTTTCCCCATAGAAAAGATGGCACATACAGGTGTGGTGCCTGCCCTCAATGTCCCCACATCCATGATGAAAGTGTTTTTATTAAGGCAAGAAATAAAAAGTTGGTCGGTAGAACATATACCAATTGCAATACCTTTGGTATAGTATATCTTGCCTTATGTTGTCAGTGTGATTGATTTTATGTGGGGAAAACTGAGAGGCAATTAAAATGCCGTATATATGAGCATCTTAATGACATCAGAAAGTGTAATACCAAGAATGCACTCTTTAGGTACACACTGTAATATTAGGGGGCTAATTTTACGTTTTTTTGTTATGGAATTGTTGCCCAGAGACATTAGAGGGGGTCCTTGGGAAACAAAGTTAGAATATAAGGAAACTTACCGACAAATATTCCTGGAGGCAAATAAACATCCAGGTCTCAATGACCATATTTCCTTGCTTCCTTTGTTAAAATTAAGAGCAGCTAAATTATAATTTGTTTGTGGCAGATATGTGTATATTTTAATACATTTTTAACATACATTTACACTATTATAATGTTTTTTTAGAGTTTTGTAGGATGTGATTTAATAATATTTTATATTGAACATTATTTGTGGTTGGTGTGTATGTTTTTTTTAATTCTTAATTGGGACCTAATTGAATTGAAGGTGGGTCTTTATATAAATGCAGGCATTTGTCTTGTAATGGTTTTTCTGATGAAGTCTGGGAGACCCAAAACATCCAGGTCTCAAAGACCGTCTTGGAGGTTCTCAGACGAAAACGCATTTAATTCACTTGAGCGTTAATTTTTTGTTATTTGTTGTGCCAGTAAAGAGTGGAGGATGTCACTGCTTTGGTCCAGTTCTTTTTGGAGAATTGGTTGTATTTCTGGACTGTTTCCTCATGTTTATTCTAAAGAAACCTATGCACTTAGATCCAGCAAGATTACAAAGAATGATGCTAAAATTGCAAAAGTACAACTTCAAAATGGTCTATACAAAAGGCAAACTACTCTATCTGGCTGATACCTTTTCCAGATCACCCAGAAATATGACAGAACAGTTTGACACAGAGAATTTTGACTTTGATGTGATGGCAGTGCATAATTTCTACACCACTAGACTTGATGAGCTGAGAGATCATACAAAGACTTATCCAATTTTGCAAAAGCTCAATCACTGCATTAATGATGGATGGCCATCAGCACAATCTAGTGTACCACCTGAAGTGCAAACCTATTTTCCTTACAGAGATGAAAGGTTGATGGAAGATAACATTATTTTCAAAGATCCTAAAATTGTTCCTGCTTCCTTACAACAAGAATATGTCCAGATTTTGCATCATGGTCAACCAGATTCTGCATCCGCTAAGAGAAGACTGAGACAATTAGTATTCTGGCCTTCATTACTGAAAGACATTGATAAAGTACTTTCTTCTTGTTCAGTATGCAATAGTACTAAACCACATTTGCAAAGGGAATTACTTCAGCTAAGTCAAGTTCCTGAACTACCTTGGTCAACAGTAGCCACTGCTATCTTCAAGTGGAAAAATCAGCACTACTTAGTATTGGTAGACTCTTATTCGAATTGGTTTGAGATTGACTTACTGCCTAATCTAACATCCACTACTGTTATTACTAAGTTGAAACATCATTTCTCAGTCCATGGTAGTCCACACAAAGTTATTTCTGATAATGGTACTTAATTTACTAGTCAGTTGTTTCAGAAATTTGCAAGAGAATGGGACTTTGTACAAGTTACTATTAGTCCTAAATATCCACAATCAAATGGACTAGCTGAACGTGCCATGCAAAGCAATTACTTGAAAGGTCAAAGCATGACAATACCGATGTCTTTTTGAATTTACTTAATCTCAGAAACATACTCCATGACGCTATACTTGGCTCTCCTGCTCAAAGACTGTTATCTAGGCAAACCAGAATGATGCTTCCTATTAGTTCCAGTTTATTGAGGCCTAAAGCTAAGAACAATAGAACCATCAAGGCCCAATTATTCAAGAAGCATTCTATCCAGAAGTCCAGTTATGATAAATCAAGCAGATGTCTTTGTTCATTGAGGGAATGAGAGACAATGAGGATACAAATGGCGAAAGGTTTTGACCGGATTGGTCAAGTTACAGGCACATGTACCGAGCCGAGCTCCTACCTTGTAGAATCTGAGGAAGTGGAGTACAGGAGAAATTGCAAACATCTTCCTGTATCAGAATCATCACTGCAGCATTGTTCCTGTGATACAGACTCTAGATCTCAGAGCGAACCAAACGTTGTTCCCATCCCAGAGTTTGTTTCAACCTCTACTTCCATTCCTGTGGATGTTCCATTTACTCCCAAGGTGGAACATTCTGTAGCGACAGCTCCAGTTGCTAAACCTAATTCCCAGTTTTATGTCACACAATATGGTTAAATTTCCAGGCCCATTCCGAAATACACAGCAACATGGACATAACTGTATATGTGTACCTAGTGTTGTATAATTGCATGACAAAGAACTACTTGTATTATCTGCATGCTAAATAGATTCATAACGTTGCATGATCTGTTTCTCAAAGAGGGAGGAAATAGATCAAAGTGCATGTGCTGTAACTTTAAGAAGCATATCAAGGACTGCATGTGCACATATAAATACCAGGCACGTGCTATTCCCAGTGCCCTTTTCAGAGTGCAGCCAGAGAGTGAGCATGTATGATTGCAGTAGTCAGTTTGTATATGTTACTTAAGTTAAAGTCAGTAAACTTCTATCATGATGTGTTTTTATATAATAAAGCTGTTTGAACAGAACCCACGAAGATTCTTCTATTGTGTCCAAAGTAGGAGAGCGACAGTGAGCATGTCAAACTCCATGCCTCCCAACTGTCCAGATTTTTGCGGAATGTCCAGATTTTTGCCTATGCTTGGTCTGTTCCTCATAAAGTTTGTGGTTTTCGGACACATTACTGAGGATTGAAAACACTAAATAACGACATACATTTAGGTTTCAGACTTTGTATCCATCAGAAAATGCAGGTGAACATACATCCTGTTATTTTGGTAACTTTCTAAGTTTCTCACAAGAAGTCAGGACACGTTACTGATGGACAGCAGACAGAACCGTTTTATTTCTGCTGCTGTCATTTGCTTGTCAACACTGACATATAATACTGCTGAGCCTTAGACCAAACCATAATAACTTAAGCAGGGTGTGCTTAACATTTGTTGGAGTCAGGTCTAGCACCACTATGGCATTCAACTGAGATGTTTTTTTCAAATATCAGAATGTAATCACCACTCTCCATGCATTACAAAAATTCTAGTTGCACTGAATGACCCTTATGACAGATACTGATGAAAGGTATTTGACATGTCCTACATTTAGTTATTGATGTTCTAATTGACTCATCCAATCAAAGGTGGCAAAGATAATCAGTCTGAAGCCCTCTAGACTAGTAGAAATATAAAGTAAGTATTTATATTATTGTAAAAGCTATAATTAATTGAACAATATAAATGATTATATTTTTGTTCTTATAGGCCAGGACTGGAAGTCACTTTGAAATTGCAAAACTTCAAAAATCCATTCTCATATCTTTAGATCTGTATTAGTCAAGACTTTTTTGTAGTTTTACTTTTTTTCACAAAGAATGGTATATTCCTAAGAACTCCAGTAAGAGTTTCATAAAGCTTGTGTATGTTTTTGAGAAACCAGGAAGGAAATTAGCAATCCATAGGTTCTTGGAATATGTAAGGGTGCTATGGGAGCATAACATGATTCCATTCTGCAAGCTGTAGTCATTTAACTGCTAGTCTGGCTAAAGTGGATTTTTTCTGCCACCCTTTGTATGCAGGTAAATGCTTCACAGCATTGTTTGAATTTTCAAATGCAGTGCTTGACTGAAAAATTGTGGGCTGTCATTAGGTTGCTTATCCACATTTCTGCTTTCCACTCAGAAATATTTGCCTGTGCAAGTTGTATAAGACAGGAATTTTGAAATAGCAACAAAAACATAATAACAACAGTAATAATAATGATGATGATAATAATAATAATAATAATAATAATAATAATAATAATAATAATAATAATAATAATAACTGGAGTTTTCATTGAATGGATTTCTGCTGTCTTGCTCATAGAAATTCAGACTGTCTGCCTCTGTTTCTCCTTACACTACAAAATTATGTTTATGGCACCCTGCAGGATTTCAAACTGCACCTGGGAGTGTTTACAGATGCTTTCAAACATTCATTTTGCAGGCACTCCATGTGGCCAAGCACCTGTTAAATTAATCTAATGTTTAAAGAACTGTGTGAAAATAATAAGCTCACTGAATGATTCTAAGAATATACTGCTAAACATAGCAGATCTTATTAGAAGCGTGGCCCAGTTATGGATGTATTTGCTAGGGTGTTATCATGTGCTACATACATTCTGTTTATCTACAGAGCAGTGCTTTTAAATATATTTTAGTTTAGAATTTGCCATTGTGAACAGTGGAAAGACTTTCTAACAATCAGATTTAATAGTCAAGTTTAATGTTCTTCTTTATCAGCATTCTAAATTGTGTGTGTGTGTGTGTGTGTGTGTGTGTGTGTGTGTGTGTGTGTGTGTAATACATATGCTAGAGCTACCAATATCTTTAGAAATTCTACCTTATGAAGCTTTAGGGAAACTTCATATATACTTTCACTGTCTGCCATAGTTTACTAGCCAGCCTTCCCCCTCAAAGATCACTGGAGATTCATAGGTTAACAGCGAATATTAAGCTACTCAACCTAACTAAACTTAAGGGTAAAGTTAGTCATTGCTAACTTGCTCCAAATTAATCTGTGGGGAGAGTTGTTCAGATATTGGCCAGTGTTGTTTGCATGTATAAAAAGGAAACTAAGAATTTGCCACAAATGTTAATGACAAGACTAGTGAAGGCAAGATGTTACCAGAATAGTGAATAAGATTCAGTTTTATCATGTGATTGGAAAAGACGTGACAAATCTATGTGTAAAGCAGCTACCAGGATGAGTGAAAAGCTGTTCTTCGAGGAGTTTCAAAAGCATGATGTTATTATATTCTGCCAGCCTTATTAATTAAAGTTTCAGTTTGTTTTTAGTTTACTTTTTTGATTAGGTAGCTCAATTTTCCCCATGTTTTTAATGTAATTAATGATTATGGGAAAGATTTTGTTTTGCACACTGTAGGACATAATGAGTAAGGTATACTGGCAACTTTATCTCTGTGGTAGCTTAAGCCCTGACTGTGGTTCAGATAATCTGTCTTCATGAACTGGCCTGGGAACTGGAGGAGCTGCCTGGGGAGGAGAGGGAATGAGTGAGTGATAGTAGCTTGCCTACTGTGAGTAGGAGGTAGCTGGTTATGTCCCACCAAAAGAATGTCTTCAAGGGGTATGTCAAAGATGTGGTTCAAATCTACAGCTTCACATCTTGAATAGTAAGTGTGGGCATCAGTCCTGGGCACAGTATAACAGAAATCACACATTGCTTGCAGGTTAGTGGGGCGAGTATTTTGGGTCAGATGTACAAAACCTGACCTCCCCACCTAGTCCACGAACTGTGAATAGGGCTTTCACTTCCATATTCGCTCTTCCTCAGGGTGGCTTCAGAATGGGGGCAAATTGGATTTGTGTTCCTCAGGAATAGAAGGGTTGTGCAGTGATGATAATGGTGAGACCATCAATGGGAAACAAAACAAATAAAAACGTGCAAATATCAGTTGCATTTATTTGCCCTGCAAAAAAGGGAGGATGTTCTTTCTTTTTTTCTATCAGCTTTTGCAGATGACTTTTCTTTTTTTAATTCATAGAGGCAATCCAGATCAGGCTGAAGTATTTCTCCACAGAGATACACATGGGACATTTCTCATTCTTTCTTTTACTTTCTTTCTTTCTTTCTTTCTTTCTTTCTTTCTTTCTTTCTTTCTTTCTTCTTGTCTGCTGCTTTATACAACCCCAGTACCTGCAAACATTGTAACAGGCTATGCTGGAATTGGATTTACCTGCAGGATCACATTTAATGAGAAGAGGACTTGGTCTTGCCTTTGGTCTCCATATCCATAGCCTTGTAGGCACATGGAAGTATGTTTGATGTAGACTTTACATAACCCACATAATCTCTTCTGTGCACAGTACCCTTTTCTTTTCAATTCATGTTCCTTTATGTCACAAAGCATTACTAAAGATATTGTAGCAGGTAAGACACTACCTGTGATGTACTGCTTTTGTCACATGGTTGGATAATCAACTGTGGAAGAGGGGACTATTTCATGCATGCAGTCACTTTAAGCAAATACTTATAGATATATTGTATTAACTATAGTGCATACTTTGTAAAGTTTAGTAAAGTACTTTCCTAATTTTTTTTAGTATTTTATATGAACATATGTAAGAAGCATATTGTAAAAGATGACGCTAAATTACAATTCTGTTATTTGTGTTTCATTATACACACTACACAGAATGTTTGTGGTGGAAATGGGGGAGGGAGGGATGTCATCTGTCTTCAATCAGTTAGGTAAAAATAAATAAATGTTGAAGTAATAGCCTTTAAAACTGAAGTTACATTTCAACTTCTTCTTTCGGCTTTTCCCGGCTAGGGGTCGCCACAGCCGAACTCCAGTTCGCTAATGATTGGCAGTAGATTTTTACAATGCCAAGGTGCCAGCCCGACGCCCAACCTTCAACGAAGGTACACCCATTCAGCATGTCTTTCGAACGCCACTCGACTGCAGGGAGGACATGCAGACTCCACACAGAAGGCACTCCAACTGAGAATCGAAAGGGAGAACCTCTTACTGTGAGGCGACAATGCTACCGTTGCACCACCGCATTCTTCCTTATTTTGTATTTTGTAGCCATATAGCTCTCTTACTGACTATTTTCTTCTCTGCTTGTTTCCCCATTTCTAACAGCCTAGTCCAGTCTATACTGTAAACTTGTTTCACCTGTCAGTTTTCTGCACTGATTTTTTGTTCTTTTTTTTTCAAACTGCTTGTCATCTTTCGCATTAACTTCTTCATGTGTTGTGAAAGCAAATGTGCCCCCAAAAGAGACAGATCCCTGATTATATCTAGCTCTATATCTATATTTATATCTGTATGTATGTGTGTGAGAGAGAGAGAGAGAGAGAGAGAGAAAATAGACTGTATACATTAAGATACTTGACATGTAGACTATGAACCATATTTCTTGGACTGAGAGGCCTACTATTTTCTTTGTCCAGTTGTTGTTGAGCAATAAATAATTACTGTTGAAATAGAATACTTCACTGTTAATTAATTGCTCCTTTGTATTGCTTCCTGTTCAGTAAAAGGTAACATTTTCTTTGAAATTTGCAGTGTATCTGTAACGTTTTTTATAACTCTGCACCAATAGGATAATGCCGTTATGCTTGTATAAAGTGGCGGTGCGTGCTTTAATAAAATGACGCTTCTATTCAGCTAATGATTCCAAAAGATTACACTGTTGGTTGTGGAGGGCAAAAGCCTAATCCAAACATACCAAACAATCATTTATTCCTGCATAATTATCTGCAAGTGCTAATTCTTGTGAGTCAATTTCTTACTTACAGTGAGACAAGAGAATTGAGTATGTAATGAAATGGAGAAAGGGGCTGGTGGGCAACCTTTAAAAAAGAAAAAAAAATGTTACATGAACTCCTGACTTCCAGCTTGGTATATTTTAAGCTCAGAGTGAAGTTCAACTTTTAATTGCTCCTTGTTAGTTTGTACTGGAATATGCTTAGCAAAGGTATAGGCTTTCTTTTGGCATACTCCAAACACAGAGACAGAAACTGAAGCTAAACACTGAAAAACAGCAGAGGAGTGTTTTAACAAAGTGATTAGAAATTGTGTAAGGTTGCTTATTAAGGAATTGTATAATAAATTGCTGAGATGTTGATTACAAAGCTGTACATGTCAAATATGCTAAACTGCTTAAAGAAATTAATAAGTTGATGAGAAAATACAATATGAAAATGTTCTTAAAGTAGGAATCATGTGCTCAAGTTGTTGCTAAAATTATTTAAATGCAAGTACTGAGCACTGTAAAGTTGTATTGATTCTTAGATTTCAAAAAAGTAGCTTAGTAGCTTAGTGCAGTTTAAATGAAGAAGCAAAACCAATGAATTGTAGTTTCAAATTACTTGTGAGTTAATGAAAACTGTTGGAAATGTCCTTGACACAAGAAAATGTTGCTAGTTTAGGCAAAGTATGAAAAAGTTGAGTGCTTAAAAAATTAAGCAGTTACTGATATACAGAGTGTTGGATACTTTTCTGTGAGAAGACAGAGGGACAGATTCATGACTGGCTATACTAAATACATCTATTGCATATAAGGCACAGCATGCTGCACACATAATATTGTGCTAAATGGTATTCAATAAACATCTTTGCACTTAGTGTAGAGCTACAAAACAAGAATAAATGGCAAAATATACTAATGAAAGCATAAGTAGATGAATTACATGCTAATTAACCAATATAACATGGTGGAGCTATTCAGGAATGTATAAAGCAGTTGTGTACATTCAGTGTAACCATTTGCCCTGAAATCTTAAACACTTTAGATTACAGCCATGATTACATTTAAAAAAATGTCAGGGGTTGCTGTTGCCATCATTAACCTGTATGTGCAACAGGCTTCAGTTCAAGGTGCTGCTGCTGTGAGACCTTGGCCAAGAAGAAGAGGAAGGGTGTTTAGACCCCATTTGACTTACTATGGACTGACTGGCACAGAAATTGTGGTTTTATACCTGGTGGACAGGGAAACATTAGAGGAACCTCTGCTGGCCTTACCTGAGGCCCCAGAGAAATTGTGAAGAACCCATCTGAGGGAAAAAAGGCACTTTCCAGAAACCCATAGGGGATATATTAGGGATGTCACAGACCTCAGCTTCCAGAATATTATATTAGTTTCTAAATGCAATGCTTCAACATGCATGGGAGCATATTTATTTCTCACACACTCCGGAGGTGAGAGCAAGAACCATGCAGGAATGTTATGCAATAGCACACTTCTCTGAAGTTTTGAGGGCCACATATTGCACACACATAGAAATAAAAGCCCCACCAGTCAACAGAGAAGGAGGCACATTATTAGGAAAGGATACCACTCTATAAACTGTCAGGTTGTCTGTAATGCCCAAGGGATCACTTATAATGTCTGTGCAGGTAATCTAGGCAGTTTTCATGACTCACACATATGGCACACCTGATAACTGAACACAAGGTTTGCTTAGGGTGACTTTCCACAAGGGCCTCTAGTGTGATATGCAGGTTATGCACTGCAACCTTGGGTTCTGACACCCGTGAAAAAATAATATATCCCCAAGAACAAGGATGCAGTGATGCCCCTGCTCAAACTAGGAATATCAGAGAACATATATTTAGCTTGCTCAAATCAAGATTCTAGTATATAACCACCTCAGCTGAAAACCTGCAGTATGACCCAGCAATCTCTGCCAAAATACTCAGTCTATGATGCACGATATTATTGTCAGGAAATAACTATAACAAGGCCAACTAGGAACAGGGCCACAGTTCCCAGTACCACAGGCAGGGCCAGCAGCACCAGTAAATACTGCTGAGGAGTCTGAGGGAGAACCACCAGCCTCAGATGCTGCTGGCAGATGTACACATGCACAATATCCCATGGCTTTGACTAAGCGGCACAGTATAGCACAAGCACTGGCAACCTAAATGAAATAATTAGAACCTAAGCTGATACAAATATTAAAACTGAACCTGCAAATAATTACAGCCTTTACATAACTGTGTAATGGTTGTATTCTGTTAGTGTCAGATAGAGACAGCATCCCAAGGACACATTAGTATTAATAAGGTAAGTCTGACACCCTTATAGAAAAAGCAAGAGAGTTATATAACTAATTACTGTAATATGCAAATTCTTATATGTTCCTAAGGTTATACATGTCCCAGGTATACAGTAATGTCAGTAATAGCTTATGAATTATTTCTGTAATATACAGCTTTGTATTTTGCCTAATACTGTGCATCAAACATTTCAGTTGACCAGTGAGCAGTTCAATGTTAACATAATTTGCATAAGTATAACAGTAAGCAATACTTAAACATCTACTATGACTGCATTAGTAAGAACATTAACAGTGATGATCACCAATTACAGAAGCAGACATTCAAAACTGATTAGGAACTATAAGTAAAAACATTTATTTTGTGATACAGTTACATTAAAGGAAGGTTCTGAGTAAGCAAACATTAGCTATCCACTCTGTACATCACACACATATGCAACTTGAAGTCACAAATAAATGTGTAAAGAGCAGGGCACAGACATCATCACTTGTATGAGTGGAGATGGGGAACTAGAGACCAAGCTTGATTCCAAAGAAGTGAGTGTGAAGGTAAAACAAGCATTTATTCTTTAAGTATACAACTTGCAGGGCCAGTAACAAGCAATTAGCTATGTGTAGCAGTCAATAGCACTGTTTAGAAAAATAGTGTGTGTGTGTGTGTGTGTGTGTGTGTGTGTGTGTGTGTGTGTGTGTGTGTGTGTGCGCGTGTGTGTGTGTGTTTATGTATGTGTGTGTGTGTGTGTGTGTGTGTGTGTGTGTGTGTGTGTGTGTGTGTGTGAGCGTGTAAGTGAGTTTGTGTCATGGTATAGGCGTGTATTTGTTGAATGTGTGTATTTGCTTGAACACAATCAAGCACTCTGCTAGCACTATGTCCTGGCATTTAGGACAAGTATGAGCTATGCATAATAGTCTAGTCTGTTCAGCATCATTGCCCCTGAGCATGAGAACTACCCCTGTCAGGAGTTACACTGTTACACTGCTAGTTCCATGGTCCTGGCTAGAATTTGGGGTGCAAGTTGAAAGTGATTGATGTCTGCTGGATGAGCTCTTATCACAGCTACATCATGGACCATGACCATGGGGCCTACCATGTCTGGGTGTTGACTCCACAATCACTGATGGAGCAGTGTACAGTAGCTGCTACAGGAGCCAGATCTTTCATGGCCACATTGACTAACACTGAATGATGTAGTGGCTATTTGGCTATGTGAATGCCACCCCTCCCACACCTGACATTCCATTGCAGACACTGCCCAATCCAGTGTGTCATTCATCTTGTCTAAGGAGTCACCCACACAGTTAAGGCAGTTCTGTGTGTTATCATGCACAGTGTTTAGTACTCATACTATGTCTTCTGAAGCCTTTGAGGAATATTGCTGTGCCTCTATGATGGCCCTAAACTTATATTGTGTGGCACCTACTGACACACCGATACCAGGAGGAGGGTGGATAGCAAGTCTCTTCCAGGCATCTCTAACAACCCACCTGTGTGACATCTCACCTTCACAATAGCTACAGGGAGAATCAACCAGTTCTATAACTGGAGTAACCACACTGCCCTGGTCAACTGTGTTATGCGCAACCTGTCCTATGTCTGAAGTCTCTATGTCATGGGTATGGGTAGACATTCTGACTGTGTTTGAAATAGGTCAGGAGATATTGGAGACACAACCTCAGTATCAGACTGACCCTCTGAACTGCCACACTGTCCCTCTTCATTGTTGCTAATATCATCATCATCATTATCATCAGAGGTTATCAATGCTCTGACATCAGGTGGTAGAAGTTCCACAATGCCACTGGCAGGATTATAAAAAATTAACAGATGGTAATAGAATCTAAACAAATAACTCAATTATGCATACATCCACTTTCTGTACATTAATAAAAATACAGATGGGGTGCTTGCCAAGTGCAGGTATTATGCAAAAAAAGAACTATTGTGCCTAGATATAAAAAAGCAAATGAAAAATGGATGATAAGTATCAAAAAGCAAATGACACAAGAAACAGAAAATGATTCTCTTTGTATCTGCAGAATAAGACACATCTTATACAAAACTCTCTGATAAGGGACAAGAACGCCACTTTCTTAGTCAATGGTGGTTTTGCAGCTGGACCATCACCTGTAGCCATATATTCATGGGAAATTGCAGCTGCTCAATATGATTATATCACTGGCCCTATGTCTTATTTTAAAATATGTACATCAATGGCCACTAACTGCATTCACATCATTGATCACCAGCTCCCAGACATGGACAAGTCAACACTTGTCACCCCTGCCTCTCTTTAAGAGAAATGACCCATGATGACATAGTACCGGATGATCACATCATTCTCTGCATCAGTGTATGGTGGTTTACTGGGTGAAGATGTCTTGGGTGTGATAGCCCTGTATTAGAGAAAGATAACAGGAAAGAAAAAAAATAAATAAGTAAAACAAAATGGATTGTTAACTCAAAAGTATCTATGAATATATCTGTCCATCACACACAAAATACACCAAAAAGTAAAGCTCCATATGAGTATTCACAGCTTAATATAGATACCTACATACCCATCAAACAATGAAATGAATTGATAAAAAAAATGATAACAGGTCAAACATTTCTGTAACTTTGAAATATGTTACAGCATTAACAAAAATAATGTACAACTGTCAAGGAAAAATGGATAACATTTTGTGTGATATCCATTTCTCTGGAGGGCATCCAGGTATACATTACAGACTTAGCATAATTTTAATTTTCTGTGTTAATAATGTAAAAAACATGACCTTGCTAATAAGTAATACAACAATTTTCTGCACTAGATGGTCAACTCCCAAGATTTAAAATTGCATTAAATGTCAGCATTATTTAGAAAAAAATGTTAAGCGTCAATAAATAAATTCTAAACATGACTATGCCAACAGCTACAGAAAATAATGCATATAATAAACCAATACTTGCATTGTAAAATGTAATCGACAAGTAAGGTTAAAATACAGCAATTTGAATCAAAACAGCACCCTAACTTTGCAACAAGCCAGTTGTAAATGCAACAACAGTTTTCAAAGCAAGTAGCAGTACAGAGTTCTCTGGATCCAAATAGTCTCCTATACTTACCTTTATATAGTACAGATTCAGCCCTCTTAGTGTTTTCAGTATGCAAATGAGGTGCAAACATATTAGCAGTCATGAATTCCACAATCTGCACTAAGTGCAGGGCAGGTAAACATACTGTAAGGACCTAAATGATTGCATGCACATGTCCCAGCAGTGCAAGGAGGAGCATGGAGAAGTGTTACCTGCTAAGGGCTTCCATATGTGAATGATTAGTCTGACTGCAGTAACAATCAGGGTTTCACAATTAGTCCTGTTTGATGTGCACTTACCAAGGGTTTGTCAGGGAGAATAGACTTGCAAGAAAGTTTGTAAATACATTCACTGACTTAGGAAAGCAACATTCCTAACATTTAAATGAATTGTTTCTAACCACAGTTTCTGCCACTGGGTACAGTGTGCCCACAATTCTAAGGAAGTACATTACTCATCGTAACTTATATCAGCTGCAAGGAAATTTACATAGCAGTCTTGTTAGAGAAGCATAGCTATGGAAATGATGTTCACAAAATAAAGGAAGAATATAGCACCAGTGTTGCAATGATTTATTTTATATTGTGTGAAGAAATATTAGCTTCTCTGTTGCCATTATCACAGGCATCCACATATCTAACGGCAGTTTACACAAGACAAAGTTCAGAACTTGTTTATGTTATGCCTATAATGCCAATTGATACTATATCACATCTTGAGTACATGTAACCTCATTTTTTTCTTTGCAGTATATCTTTAGGACTTGGTTCTGTTATGCCTATAATGCCAGTTGATACTATATCACATCTTGAGTACATGTAACCTCATTTTTTTCTTCGCAGTATACATATGTGTCTGTGGCAAATGCTGATAATAATCTCAAGTGTGTTTTCTGAATGCCCTGTTATGCTGGGGGTTCGTATCCAGAAACAATGCTTTTTGTGTGAACATAATGAATTTTGAGAAGCATATGTTCGTGTTGCAACAAATTTGAGGAAACATCAGAAATGTACATTTTGAGTACTTGCTTCATGTTTCACCTATTTATATGTTTTTGTCTGTTCTTTTCATTATTTACATGCTGTTTGTATTAAATATTCTTGTCTGATATTGGTCCATAACATCGAACAACAGTTTATTTTCTAAGGAAAAAAAGTGAAACATTTAACGTGAGCTGCCTTCTGAAGTTCAGATTAGACTGGCACCTATGTGTGAATTTCTGTACTCTGGATAGTACTAAGTGGGGAAAATGTACCTGTGATATAAATTTATCTGTGGCACAAAGTATACATGACGTGACTTTAGATAAATAACACAGAATGATGCAGGGCTTGAATTTAGTTTACAGAAAAATTTTATGACTACATTAAGGAATATTATTGACACCCAGTATTGTAGATGAAATGAACAGTTTGTGATACATGATACAGAATAGTGCAATCATGTTGTAAACTCACCTATTGTCATCTTTAATAACAGTATGTGCTATGGATATTGTGACACATGACATTTTGTAGAGTGTGCTAACACAAAAGCAGTAACATGAGTGATGTAGACATATGTGTCATATTTGCTGGAGAAATTATCCATACCTCACAATTTTTCATTATTACACTTGCACAGTATTACACATTTAAACTTTGATGTTATGAGTAATTGTAAGTACTGTGGCATGAACAACCTCCTGATACTGTGTGTCATCTTTCTGAGCAATTGCCATTACATGAAATCCTGAGTATGTGTGTCCTAAATGCTGCTTGTGATATTGAAAGCATATGTGAAAAGGATAACTGTGTCAGGCTAATTCTATAAGAGGTTTGTTCCTTGTTACATATATCCTTTACATGTGTTAATTTCACGGTATCAGCTGCCAACTACAGAAATCCAAAAAATAAACTGAAAACCAATGTCGTAATGGATGCACAATACAACGAAACTCAGCACCCAAGAAAGAATCTCTTCTTTAACAGACCAAGAAAAACGAAAATGACAATGATTAAGCGCTTTCATCCACATTAAAGCGGACTTCATCAGAATGTTTTACATTGATCGTAAACTGTTATTAAAAACTTTTTGGTGCCAATTCCGCCAGTTACTGAAGTTTAAAGATACATAGTATCATTGAAAATGTGATCTAAAAAACTTCATACAAACTTGTAAGCTAACATAATAAACTTGTTAAATATGCTATATAAAATTCTAAAACGCATAGCATTGTCATAGTCAAACCCCCGGATTCACTAATCCTCCGTGTAAGATTTAATAAGTCTTACTCGGAGGCTGCAGTTGAACGGTTTGATGTCAGCGTGCCATGAATATTCATGAGGGCACACTGACTCAACCGTAACTCTTACACGGACTGAGTAGGAATGCAGGGGGTGTGTCCGACTGCTGAGCAGTCTAAATGTGCATGCCCCTGCAAGGTTATAAAAAGCAAAATGTCAACACACAAGAGCGAGTACGCTCAAATGTACTTGCACCCAACACCACACTCCCTGACACTTTAAACCCCCATCACACTTATATAAAGTAAATAATTATATATATATTTTTTAAATCCACAATATAGCTGCCGTATTTGCGCGTGTGTGCACGAATGTGCCCATTGCTTAGCTGAAGTTAGCAATTCTGACATGGAAGAGCATAAAAAAGAATGTTTATGCAAATCACACCAAATTGCAATAGTGTAATGGTAGAGCGTATGCACAAAGAGAAGGCATTCACGGTTCGAGTCCCACTACTCCCCTTCTTATTTATGTTTTAAATCAATATCTGAAATAATACCAGACATATATGATTACAATCTTATTAAAAGCAGTGACATGGCCAATGTATCAGTGAACAAAATATATATTTTTAAAGGACCCAGATAGCCTGGTGTTAAGCATTTTACACAGCTAAACAGAGGTGCCCATAGTTTAATAGCACTTTATCCAGCTAAACAGAGTTGCCCAGAGTTTAATAGTGCTTTACCCAGCTAAACAGAGGTGCCCATAGTTTAATAGCACTTTACCCAGCTAAACATAGGTGCCCATAGTTTAATAGCACTTTATCCAGCTAAACAGAGTTGCCCATGGTGTAATAGCGCTTTATCCAGTGCAATAGAGTTGCCCAAAGTTTAAAAGAACTTTACCCAGTGCAATATGTTTGTGCGGACATGTGCACCGTGCCAACCAGGGCACTGTAGGGCACCAGGGAGCAGCGTAGAGCTAAGTTGCTTAAATGCAGCCACACCCCCTAGCCTGTCTAGACAGTATTAAAATAAAAGAATGACAAGGTTCGAACCCAGGACCCTTTGCATCATAATCAAAGTACAGAACCACTAAGCCATGACAACATAGAGGAAGTCGCCACTATTAACATTCATAAACTTACGAATGGTAGTTTAACCATTACTAAGCAGGTCTGCAGTCAGCCAAAAATTCTACAAAACAGCCAATCACAAAAAAGTGTGGGAAATGCGGCATATTTAAGCCCCATAGGTGGCAATACTCGCCATAACTGATTGTAGCTTACATTTGCAGTCAGAATGGTAGGTGCAGGAGAGGGTTCACGCTTCTAAGCGCAACGTTGGGGCATCGAGGAGTCCAAATACATGGTTTGGCTCCTTGTCCACCGTCATGAGACAAGACTCCTGCAGGGCCAGTTCCAAGGGATGGAGTACAAGGCAGAGACTTGGAACCGGTTAGCTCGTGACCTCACCAGTGCCACAGGCATTCCCCAAACTGGTGAGCAGGTCTGTCATCACCATGCAGACCTGAAGAGACGAAAGCAGGACCACCTGAACCAGTGGATACAGGAGGCCTGTGGGATGCAGAATGCCCCACAACTGAGTATGTAGCCATGGAATACAGTATGTAAGAATTGATAATGGGGTATGTATAATGGATAAGTATTTCTCAATATCCCTTCATTTACTTTACAGCTGCAGATGACCATGCTGCGAATCAGCAAGCCTATGCTGATAGGCTGCTAAGGTTGCGTCACCAGGCAGGTTAGTGATTATTCTGCATGTATTGTTATATAAAATATGGGAGAGAGCATGAAAGAAAGTGTTGTAGTCCAATAAAACAGCCATAGAATTGCCTGAATATGTTCTTTGCATGTATTGTCAGATAAAAACATCAGAGAGGTAGACAAAGAGTGTAGTAACCCATTAAGAAAGGTAACATATGTCTGGAATAATATCCCTTCAGGCACTGTCATATAACATAAGTGAGTGAGCCTGAAAAAAGATTTGTTCTAACCTATTAATAAAGGTATAATATGTCTTGAACATGTCTGCCATAAACACCGTTAAAACAAACAAAGGAGTGAGCCTGTGGAAAAGTGTGCAATGTCATTAATAAAGGTATAAAACCCAGAGTGTATCTGTGTCACAGAGTCTGAAATGTTGTTGTACTCTTGCAATATACAAACAGTACTGTTTGAAAATGTGCTGGCAACCCAGAGTTATGCAGTCCCATATAAAGTGGGTGATGGAAGTGCTAGTAGCTGTGAAACATATATACAGTCCACAATAGTCAGTTACTGGTTGGCATGAATAAGTAAACCTGGCACACATGTAACATGTAATTATTCACCAGAAATGTGAGTGTGTGTCAAGAAATGCAGAGTTCTGTACAAATTGAAGTAAAAATGTCATGTGAAAACATCCCAGATATGTAGATAAAGAAATATAAATGCAAACAAGAAATATGTAGCAGTAACACCTTGGCACCAGCAGCTCCGGTGCCCAGCCCAGGCTCCCCTCCTCCATTGGTCCTGTGCCACCTTCGGGTGGAAGCACTGCAGGGGATGGGGCTTGTCCCCCCCGTGCAAACGTGGGTGGAGAAGGGCCACCCGTCACCCTTAGAAGGGTCCGGGCTGTGCTGAGTAGGGAGATCCAGCGTTCAGTCGCTGATCCCCTATGCCAGCTTGAGGCGAGAGTGGCACATCTCTTGGGTGAGCCTGCCCGTCCTACTCAGCCCCCAGCACACCTACCCTCGGGGCAGTGAAGGTGCAGTGGTGACTGCCCATGAGTGGGGATCTCAGTTCCACTGTTACCTTCTGTGGGCTCATGGGAGACTCCCAGATATGCTCAGAACTAGTTCAAAATGATGTGAAGATTACTGATCCTACAGACATTGCCAACATACTGGCTGACAGGTTCAGTGCAAACTTCTCCCCTCCTCCCCCCCAAAAGGAGAGATATCTATACCAAGCGATTGCAGCCCCCCAAACATCTCCAACGCCCAAGGGAGAACTGCTCTCTCCAAAGCAAAAAACACAGCATCCATGGGACCTGATGGTGTCCCCGGCTGTGTGCTCCATGAACTCAACGAGGAATTAAACCCACAGCTAGGACAGCTGTTTAATCATAGTCTTACTTCTGGATACGCATCAGGGGTGGCGCACTGCAACTGTGGTCCCACTTCACAAAGGCGGTGCCTCCACCGACCCTGGAAATTACCGCCCATTAGCTTGACAAGCCTTATCTGCAAAGCCATGGAGAGGATCATAATGGACCTCATAAATAAAGACATAGGGAATTTGCAGACTTTGGATCCATCCCAGTTTGGCTTTGTCAAAGGCAGATCATGCCTTCTAAACTTGGTTGACTTTTTCAAACAGTCACCAAAGCCATTGATGAGGGAAAGGCAGTCCATACAGCCTACCTCGATCTGGCGAAGGCCTTCGATACAATACCCCACTCGGGTATCATTGAAAAACTCATCAGCTTAAATGTTAACCCATACATCACAAGATGGGTTGCAAACTGGCTGAGTGACAGAACCCACAGGGTCAGAGTTGCTGGCGCCATGTCAGACTCAAAGCCTGTCACAAGTGGTGTACCACAGGGCTCAGTCCTGGGCCCACTCTTGTTTGGCATCTACTTTTCCGAAGTACAAGCAAACACAGGAGGGTTATGGCTGACAAAGTTTGCAGATGACTGCAAACTGGGCGCCATAGTAGAAAACACATCTGACACAGATATCCTTCAGAAGGGTCTCACAGAAACGGATAACTGGTGCCAGAGCCATGGCCTAAAGTTAAATGCCAAAAATGCATAGTCATACCCTTGAAAAACAAGGTTACCCCTAGCTACCAAATAGGTGGCAATCCACTGAGCACAGAAGAAGTTATCAGGGACCTGGGGACCCAGGTTGATAGTAGTCTGTCATTCGACACCCATGTAGCTAAAGTAGTTAGGAAGACCTTCTACATTGCCCACCTTATCATGAAGGGATTCTCATCTAGATCAAGGAGGTCATAGTCTCCCTACTCATCACTCATCAGACCAATAATTGAGTACAATGCCCCATTCGGAATGTATCTGACCCGACACTTGCAGCAGCTGGAGAGGCCACAACAGTTCCTCACCAAAAGGATAAAGGGTCTCAAACATCTGTCCTATGCTGCCCGACTGAAAGAACTCCAGCTCTATTCAGACACTTACCGCTTGCTCAGAGGTGAGCTTTGCCTAGCATACAAGGCCATGTCAAACCCAGATTTGATGAATATGCTTCACCTCAAAATCTAGATCCATCAGAGCCACAAGGCGAGACTTAAACCTCGACACGGCTATTAATAGGACATGCTGGAGGGATAGATTCATCACCCAAAGACTCCCTATGCTGTGGAATAAAATCCCGGTATATGTGAGGCAGAGCACCTCGCTGGCCTTGTTCAAGAGAAATCTTGACCAATGGATGGGAGATCGCAGATATACCCCAGGGATTACCTCAGTGTCACTGCTCGACAGAGGCACAGCAAAATAATGGGTATAGTTCCCCATACTAAAGGGGTGGCGTAAGCCACAAAACTATGGGCTAGGCTTGTAAATGCCCTCGGGCAGATAGCCTAGTATGAACCTATGAACCTATGAACCTATGGGCTTGCGATTTCCAAACATCCTTCCCCATCAATTGTGTTCACCCACCCCATGTGTCAAACTCCGCCCCTGTATGCATCTTGTTTGTATTGTTTGTTTACCTCCCCAACCTACCTCCCCAAATATACCTACTTCCTCTACCTCACATTCCACTCTCACCTGAAAAAAAAATTAAAAAAAAAAAGGCAATCTGTTCCCACAAAAAAATTATGCCCCATACATAGCTGCCCAATTCGCACACATGTCCACTGGACATGTAAACTGATAATTCTAATTGGCAGTACAACATATTTTGTTGTCCTCACCCCTCTCTCGGGGTGGAAGGTTTCAAATTTCACACCAAATTTCATACATATGCACAGCTGTTGCTGGTAAAGAAATGGGCAGCTATGGACCTTCCCTACACCCATACTGCACATCCCAAGCTGGTTTCCCTACTGTCTTTCCCTCTTTGTGACTCCTTTTTCACCACTTTCCTATCTCCCCATTGTCTTTTCTTTAAAAGAAATTAGTGAGGGGGTTAGCAGGAGTAAGCACTTTTAAGCAGTAGTTAGCAGGGGTGCACGGGTGTGAGCTTGTGTGCGCTTAGCTAAGGCTTGTTAAGCATCACGGAAACCCACGCAAACCTGCTTACAACTGCTTAAAAGTGCCTTAGTCACTCTGCATGACAAGGCCCTTGTGCTGCTCATCAGCAAAATAAAATACCCTTGTCAGTCTCGAAACCGGGACCTTGGACACACCATTCTGCATGAAGTACCACTACACCATGGCAGATATTCAATAACTCAGTGTTGAAAGCAATATATCATGCATTACCATGAGTGAATGTAAAGGGAAAATAGGAATTGCATAACACAAATCTTGTTCTGTGGGCCTTAACCAGCAGGTGTTGTGGAATTGCATGACATGACTGTGAAAAGAGAATCAGCCATGCTAGTAGGGAATAAGGCTACAGTAGCAGCTTACAAACCCCACACAGTATCAGAGTGGGATAAACACTGGCATATTTGCATAGGTCACAGGCCAGACCTCCCAACAGTGACTGCTCTACAGTGATGACCCTGATTTGTAAACAAATGTTAGCTGTGCCCCTCTGACTCCCTGTGAAATGTACTAACAGTAGGCAGAAAAGTGTTGAATCTCACTTAATGACAAATGTCAATAAGTGAGAATAGACACCGCTTGCACATCAGAAAATGTGTAGTAATACATATGCTCTGAATCCCCCAAAGTCTGAACTGCAAAATGTCTGAACTATATCACAGGTGTAACCCAGTTATATGTACCTTTCCCTGAGGCTTTGCAAATATATACGTGAGAGTATCTGAGGCCTGGAAGAGTCAGACACACAGGCATATCAGCTTGTCTGCTGTTACACACTCTGCAAATAGCTGTAGAATGAATCCCACAAGCATGCCCTTATGTAAAAGTACAACACAGAAATATCAAAGGATGTAGCCATGTACTGCTAGCAACCACCTGTGAAAATGCCATTGTTTAGGTGCTGAAAAGACTGCTGTGGTGCACAGTCAAAGAATACTAGGCTGACCTCTGTCTACCATCTGGATATGTCCACATGTGGGAGCTACTAAGACAGACTACAAGCCTTCATAGACTTACAGGTACACAGCAACTCTGCATGTTCAGTAAGATAAACATCACACGATAATATATAATGCACTCTGCAGTTCTGCACTCCTACCCAAAGGTACTATATACCCGTGTAGTCAGGCACAACCAAGGGTGTAGGTAGGCATACACAGTACAGAAATATGTCCAGTTGTCCTGAGCAGACTGTGCTAATGTCAACACAAACCACAAACTGTTCAGAAGTAAGTAATGTACTAATGACAGTATAGCAGTTCACAAACAGTGCATGTGCCTGATATTCATAATTGGTAGTACAACATACTTAGTTGTCCTCACCCCTCTCTCAGGGGTGGAAGGTTTCAAATATCCCACCTAATGTATTGCATATGCACAGCTGTTGCTGGTAAAGAAATGGGCAGCTATGGACCTTCTCCACACCCATCGTGTACATCCCAAGCTGGTTTCCCTACTGTCTTCCCCTGTTTGTGCACCCTTTATCACCACATTCCTATCTCCACATTTACTTTTCTGTCAAAGACATGAGCGCAGGGGTTAGCGGGAGTGAGCACTTGTAAAGAGTAGTAAGCGGGTTTGCACCAGTGTGCGCATGTGTGCGCTTAGCCTAGCATTGCTAAGATATGATAAGCTACGCCAAGCCTAGCTTAGTATTGCTAACATACAATGAGCTAAGCTAAGCTTAGCTTAGTATTGCTAAAATACAATAAGCTAAGGTAAGCGTAGCTTAGCATCGTTAAGCGTCATGCAAACTCACACAAACCCACTTACAACTGCTTAAAAGTGCCTTAGTCACTCTGTATGACAAGGCCCTTATATTGCTCAGCAGCAAAATAAAATACTCTTGTCAGTCTCAAACCCCACACCTTGGACTCACCATCTGCATGATGTACCACTAAGCCACAGCAGATATACACTAAATTGGTGCTGAAAGAAATATAACATACATTACAAGGAGTGAATGTAAAGGGAAAATAGGAAAGCCATAGGAATACATTGTAATAAAGAAATATAACATGCATTACAAGGAGTGAATGTAAAGGGAAAATAGGAAAGCCATAGGAACACATTGCAATAAAGAAATATAACATGCATTACAAGGAGTGAATGTAAAGGGAAAATAGGAAAGCCATAGGAATACATTGCAATAAAGAAATATAACATGCATTACAAAGAGTGAATTTAAAGGGAAAATAGGAATGCCATAGGAATACATTGCAATAACTACTGTTGTATGCCAGTTAATTCCCTAATTCCAAAAGAAAGTACATACTCCCATGTATCCAGTGTTAGCATTAGGAGGTGTGAGTAAACTTACACACTGAGAAGAGTGTACTGGAAGAAGCAACAGTCAGGTTTCAGTACAACATGCATTTCACTGGCTACAACCCAGCTTCAGATATGAGACATATACCAACCTTCTAACTGACACAACAGTGTCCACAGCAAACAAGCATGGTCCCCGCCTTGCAAAACTGAAAGGCCTATGCCTACCTAACCTATCATTTTATAGCAGTGTCCTGAAATCACAGTGAGAGCTGCAATTACCACACAGCAGGCTGCATGCAATTACTAAATGGTGGACACCAATTGGTGCAGAGGCCATCACATGCACATGTGCAGATACCTACAAAAGCAGCCTGTACTTGGTGTCCACACATGCAATAATATCATTGCAGCAACTGGAGAGAGAGAGAGAGAGACAGACAGACAGACAGACAGACAGACAGACAAACATAGGCAGTTGGAGACACCAACCAAAGAAAAAAAAAAAACAGAGGCAGTTGGAGACACCAACCAACAACAAAAAAAAAACGTCAACAGGTACAACAGACAGAGGTGAGAAATACAAAGGTAAGGTATGTAACAGAGATGTATTTGCTGGCATCTGAATGATGTGTCTGAAGGGTACTCTACATACTGTGAACCCTCCATATGTGGTAGCAGTCCGTATCTATATGTATATGCAGATGTGCAAAGGGCAAGGGACATACTGCAACTGTTAGTGAAGGATGGACATATATATGTATTTGAAGGTTGCTATGTGCACATATCTATGTAGGTTGTAGTGTGTGGCATTGAAAACAGCAAGCAGTGCAGGTATATGTCATGTGGTGGCTAAATGCTGTGGGACTGAGTTACAGCCAGTGAGGTCTGCTACAGCTATATGGCCTGAGGACAGCAAAATGCATTCTGCACAACACTGTGCAATATTATTACATAATTGTATGTCTCACAACTGTTTCATAATTGATATTCCCACCATGAAAGGTGGGCAGCATATGTGCCTATATGTGCATGTATATGTACAGCAATGGATGTTTACAAGTATGTGTGTGTATATATATATATATATATATATATATATATATATATATATATATGTGTGTGTGTGTGTGTGTGTGTGTGTGTGTGTGTGTGTGTGTGTGTGTGTATATACATATATATATATATATATATATATATATATATATATATATATATATATATATATATATATATATATATATATATATATATATATATATATATATATATATATATATATATATATATATATATATATATATATATATATATATATATATATATATATATATATATATATATATATATATATATATATATATATATATATATATATATATATATATATATATATATATATATATATATATATATATATATATATATATATATATATATATATATATATATATATATATATATATATATATATATATATATATATATATATATATATATATATATATATATATATATATATATATATATATATATATATATATATAGTGAGAGAGGGAGACACAGGGTCAGACGTATTGCAACAGGTACCTGGTGACCAAGGCATGGACTGAACACCAGTGTTGATACTGCAGTGCCATACCCCATATCAAAACACTTTACCCACTAACTACCAGATAGCTGGTTGCCTGCCTAACACTGAAGGTGTCAGAAGGGAACATGGGACACAGGTGGACAGTAGCCTCCCCTTTGATATTCACAGTGACACACTAGTCTTGTAATCTGTCTGCATGGTACATGTCATCACAAACGATGTGTCATGTACAGAAATATTGGTCAGTGTTCCTCTGTACTCATCACAATGCCCCATGTGGTATGTACCTCACATGACAACTACAGCAAGTGGAAAGGCCACAGACATACCTCAAAAAGAGTAATACTGCCCTCAAACACATCCCCCTATGCAGACTGACTCACATAACCACAGCTACAGTGCGTTGCATACCGGCCACCCAGAGGTTACCTCTGCCAAACATACAGAGGTATGTCACACCCATTGCAGTCAGACAACCACCATATCAACACCTCACAATCCCACCGGTCTGCACGGCCTAGGTCCCTAATCCCCACCACCTCACTAAACAGCACATGCTGGAGGGATAGGCTCCTATTGGCAAATATGCCATACTCTGGAGGAAACCACACAGCATTAACAAACAAGGCTTCTCAGTAGCAGATGTCATACATACCCCTGATGATTGTCTGTGGGATAGGTAGCATGCCCTGGGAATCATCTCTCTGTATCCAGCTGACTGGAGCAAGTGAAATCAAATTACATGTGTGTCAAAGGCCAGGGTAGCATATGGCTAGGCTGCTGTAGGCCCTAGGGCCAATGGCGTATTACCTACCTATGACACAATGCACACACACATGTACTCAGTGCAATACCTGCTATGTGAGGTGGAATGAGTGTGACAGTGAATGTGTGCAAGGTCTGTAACGGTGTGATAGCTTAGTGTAAGGTTGTTTCTGTCATGGTTGTTTGTGTCCTAGGTGTGAGGCCAGAAAAAGATGTGTCAGTTATTGGGATGCAGACATAGTAGGATGGCATATGTTGTGACATAGTTCCTTGTGTACAACTGTGGTGTCCCATCATAGGCTGAAGCAATACATGTATGCTCAGTAAGTGGTACTGCTGGTGAATCCAGCTGACATTTGCACTGTTGTACTACCTGAAGCTGTAGGCCTAAACAGCACAGTATGGTGTATGTTCACATTCCCTGGTAACACTGTCTTGTGTGTTTCCTGTAGTCTGCACAGATTACATACCTCAGGCATAGGTATCTGTAAGTAGGGGCACACAGTACTGTAAGGTACACAGGAAATGCTCATCTGTGTCAGCATACATTTGTGTGTTGTATGAACGTCTGATGTGTGTGTAATGATGCCTGTACCATGTCCGCAATCACATTTGTGTTGCAGGGTTTGCGTGTGTACCTAGCAACATGTATACTCTGTTACAGCAGTATGCCAGCTATATTAACAACAGTGCACATATGTTAGGTAGGGGTATGGCATCAACAACTAGGGTGGGTTACTGGTTATACTGTAACTGTACTTCACATTCATTGCAATTGATGACATATTTCTTCATGCATTAGCTTGATATGTACCCCCGTGGCAAGGCTGTGCATTGGATCCCAAACACTGTGCCGAGTACTGGTGTATACTGGTTTGTTATATGGAGTGTGGCAGGCACTGTCAGCCAGTTGTGGGCTGAGCACTGATATGTGGTATTGAATGTGTGTATCCTCTGACAGACGAACAGATGCTATATATGGCAGTTAACTGATATCTGTACTGTATAATATTAAGTGTGCCACATGACTTGCTCACACATATCGTTTACTTGTCTTCCAGGCTTATGGCTCATCAAAGGGATCCCTCCTACGCAGCCGCAGAGGAACAGGAAATCCACCACAGCCTGGTTCAGCACTATACCCTGCTGTTTTCCAGGGCTAGTCAGTACCAGCAGGAGTGTACTGCACTGTGGCAAGATCTTGTTCGTTGGGTAAATGACATAGGCATGCATAACTGAACATATGAACAGGTACGCCATCACTGCAGTGATTTAATTAGACATGTCCAGCGGCGTGCATCTGATATCCATAGACAACAGCTTGCTACAGATGGTGGGGTGGCCATACACCTTCCCTCACCAGAGTGGAGGAACTACTCCTAAGTGTGGTGGCTCCTGGCCTACAGCAGCAACAGCATCACACATGTGTCATCATGGAGGCCAGAGCCACCAAGCATGGTGACATGGGGCGTGCAGGTAACATGCCCTAGCTGTAGACTACTGTTACCTGTATTGTTAGATTATGCATATGTGAGATGTGTACTGTGTTTAGCAGTTGTACTGCCTATTGTGTGCAATACTGATATTGTGAATAGTATCTGTACACCTATGTCTGTTGTTCTACTGTAGTTTAGCACACTCACAGTAGCAATGCCACAGTTGTGGTCACTGACAAACTGTGTCATATTCTTGTAGGTCCCTCTGGTGTGACAGCAGGGCAGACGACACATGCTGGTGTGTGTGTTAACACTTTAAAATTGGTATTGAAATGTGCATGTCATAGGTGAGGTGTAGGCCATGTACACATAGCACACCTACGCATAATGCATGCTGTGCATGTTTGCTGTGAGACGTTAAACATCTCAGTAAAGTCAGTAGCTGCCGCAATCACATGCAATGCACAGGGCATCAGACACAAATGTGGCAACACTGTACTGCACATTGGATAGGCATAGTTGACACACATGTATACAACATAACACGTTTGTCATACGCAGTACACCTCAACATGCTACACATGTTGTAACCGGACACCCGCTGCCAGGTCACACTTCAGTATCCCACATGTCATCCACACACCACACATATTATACCTGAGGGGTGGGGGCCTAGCATGGGGCTGTGCAAAACTCTTCAACACATAACACAGTCATGTTAGGCAATGCTCCCTATTGGGGACCTCACACACCCTTGTGCAATGTGGCTGTGTAATTGTGAACTTAGCCACGGCACTGCGGTTCAGGTACAGCATGCTAGGCGGTGGTCTAGCACACTTTAGTGGCCTTGAGTGACCACATGATGCATGATGATGATGGCTAATGATACTACACCCCGTACAGTTACAATGGCCATGTCCAGGATTGGTATTCCATCACCTACACATGCACCACTCATCCCGTGTGTGTACATAGCATGCATGTGCTATACCTGTGTCCACAATTACCTGCTACAGACACAGACACTGCAGTCAGACATGGAAATCCATGTGACACACAGATAACACATGCAGTCATGGTATGTATACCTGTGAGTGATGGTGCATAGGACATTGCAGAGCTTATAATACTTGTACAGAAATGTCGTGTCCTTGTACACATTGTGTTCCAGGGTGTAGGCAATCACTGAACATGTACACACATGCACCACAGCCATGTACACTGTCATTAACTATGGCTGTCTACACTCACACTGCATGGACTTGATCAACACTCATTCTGCATGCTGACACGTGTGACATGACTGTTTGCCTTGTGATACTGTCACCCACTTTCAACCACTATTGAGTATGTTTTGGATTGCTGTTGTGTGTGTGTATCTGCTGTAGTGAGGAGTGTGCATGTGTTCCTGTGTTCCTGTGTTCCTGTGTTCCTGTGTGCATGTGTGCATGTGTGCATGTGCAGACCATAAAGTGTGTTTCCTGTCTTCCTCTCACAGGTGCTGAGTTAGGGGTTGGCGAAAGCAGCAGGTGACCTGAAGCCACTGCCACGGATAGTGGTGATGATGACACATATATTTTGCCACAGGGAGATTTGACAGGGTCTGTCATTCGTCCGCCAGTCGACAGTACACAGCGTTCAACCCCATCAATGTGCACACTCATACTGCCATTACATCCCTCACCACCAATGGCCATAGGCGAGGGACAGCATACAGTTGGCATTGATCAGGAGAGTGTGGTACCCATGGCACTTGCATCCCCTCACAGCAGCCATAGCCATAGACCCAGAACGGTACCACATAGGCAGAGGTCCAGGGGGTTCTCGGGGAAGCACCACTGGTCGTATTGCCCCTGGCAGGCATGCCCTCACAGGTCTTATGATGACCACTATGTTCCGGGCTGTAATGTAGGCTCAGGCACATATGGAACAGTACACCAGGCAGGGACTTAGCGTGCAGAGGGCACATTACACCACTATCAATGACAGCATCCTTGACCTTGCCGGTGCCATCCAGACTTACACCGAGGTCATTGATAGACGTTGGGGGGGGGGCAATAGATGCCCTCCACAACATGTCTTCCTTGAGCCAGGACCATGTGGGACAGTTGCGACGTTGACACGGACACATGCCAGCAACAGCAACAGCTGGCAGTGGTTGCGGATGGCCCACAGTTCACAGCCGCTCCCGTAGTGGCAGTACCAGCCCCAGTAATGCTGGTGCTGGCCTGTTCATTGACCATCCCAGTAGACCACATGCATGTGGCTCTGGCCAGTCCCAGCAGGGACAAGAGTCCAATCGTCATGCCTCTGCCTCTGATGACAGTACCCAGTCAGGCTTGGTACCCGATACTGTCCGTAGCACCCCTGCCAGGCACAGGTACTGTGTCCATGGCCAGAGACAGTGATCTGTACAGCCTAGCAGGTACAGTCTGTGGCTATTCCACAAACCACCATATATGGCAGCTACATGGTGGAGCTGTGTGTATGCAGACACACACACATTAAGCAAACAACTAGGGCTCACACATACATGCACACATTACATCATCATTGGCCCATGCTGTACTGTTGTCCCTCACACACACACACACACACACACACACACACACACACACACACACACACACACACACACACACACACACACACACACACACACAGACATGTCGATTGGATGGGTCAATGTCAGGCTCTAGCAAACAACAAAATGCCCTGTGCATATGATGATACCTGTGCCACCTCCTGTCATCTGCATTATTGACGGAGGGACAGGCTAACATGGTGCTGATGCACAGGGTGACACTATAGCCGTGTGGCAATAATAGCAAGTTGTCAACAAGGAAGTGTAACTACATCCTTGTAGGTATATCTGAGCAGACATTATGCATCAAAGCTCTGATTGTCAATGTAGCATTGTTTACACCACTGTTAGGTCTGAGTATGTATTATCCACCCATGTGCCACTTGGCTGATGTGTGATGTGTTGCCAGCATATGTTAGTGAGTGGACAGTATGTGTGTGATGTATGCAGTACAGATTAGCAAGTGTACATCTGTGAACATGGTGGGTGTGCACTGTCTGGATGTACGTGCATAGTGGCCACATGGAACATGTAGCATACCCTGTTGTACACATTGTTAACATCTCATAGCATCTTTCAATGGCCAGTATGCATTCTACTACAGTTATGTACTAACATGGGTAGATGTCTGTATGACATGGGTTGACACTATGCTGTGGGTGATACCATTAATATCTGTCAATGATTTGTGGTCTGGTAGTATACACAGCCTCAACAGCATGACTATAAGCAATCATTGGATGATGTCCTGACAAATGACACACAGTAGTAGGGGACCCAGTATCAGTTGGATCCTTCTGGTGCTACACTATAACACTAACCACCGGTAATGACCGCCACCCATTACTGTGACCACACCTGTATGTCATATAGCCCCCTTAGGTACATGCAGACACACTAGGGATGTGTCCATCCAAATCTGGGTATGCATGGATTGGCCTACAATGCATTCCCTGGATGGGACGCATATCCTACACAAGGGTATCATACAGACAGATACCTGTTGTCTGATACATGCTGTATAGCAGTAAGCTGACTATGGCATAGTCATCCTCATGTACTATACATACTGTCCCATAAGTACCACACAGGTGGTAGCCCTCAACATGTATGTTGGGTACCATTATGTACATACAGACCCATGTTATGTCATGTGTTCCTTGGTATCCACATATCCATAGGTATTGTGGAGTCCCAAGGTGTATCACATAAGACATTAGAGGCCTGAATGCATATCCACAAGGTAGTCGTACACCTATAAAGACTCTCCATTCCTGGCAGACATTGTTGTGTATGACCATGTCTGACATATATCCCAGGCATATACCCTAACTCACACTACTCTTAAGTAACTGTCATGGGTGTGTGTGCCACAGATGACCTTGGCCACAGAACACGACAGTGGATGGCCGTGTCACATACATACAAATGATACATATGTGACCTACGATCTGAGAAGCAGCGGCACAACCTGTCAATGGAAACAAATGTATTCATGTAGTATGCAGGCTTCACACCTATGTACTGATTGAGGAGACATGTACACATATATATTTGCCACGCAGATACCTGATGTGTGCAATGCACTTACTGTTGTCGTCATACTATGTCATACCATGGTAAATGCAAAACCCACACCACATTGACCAACAGTGACACACACACACAGTCAGCATTTGCAGGATTCAACCCCCTACCTAAGTTATGATACTAGAGAGAGACGCATTAACACAGCGTGCTATTTGCTTTACTGGCTGGTTTTTCTTCTCCTGCTGTATTTGTAGGATGGTGACATCATCAGACTTTCCAAAGAGGAATGTACCTCTTTTAGTGTGTTTTCACAGTCTCTAAAAAGGAACTCCTCTCAAAACAATTGCACACCTAGACGCGCACCCCCCCACACACACACTGTTTACAGGATTCAACCCCTACCTAACTATGTTATGATACTAGTGAGAGATGCATTAACACAGTGCACTATTTGCTTTACTGGCTGGTTTCCCTTCTCCTGCTGTATTTGTAGGATGGTGACATCATCAGACTTTCCAAAGAGGAATGTACCTCTTTTAATGTGTTTTCACAGTCTCCAAAGAGGACACTCCTTTCAAAGACAATTGCACCCATACACACACCTCTCCCCCCACACACACACACAGAGTTTGCAGGATGCAAACCCCTACCTAACTATGTTATGATACTAGTGAGAGACGCATTAACATGGCGTGCTATTTGCTTTATTGGCTGGTTTCCCTTCTCCTGCTGTATTTGTAGGATGGTGTCATCATCAGACTTTCCAAAGAGGAATGTACCTCTTTTAGTGTGTTTTCACAGTCTCCAAAAAGGACACTCCTTTCAAAGACAATTGCACACATACACACACCCCCACACACACTGTTTGTGGGATTCAAACCCCTACCTAGCTATGTTATGATATTAGTGAGAAACGCATTAACACGGTGCGCTATTTGCTTTATTGGCTGGTTTCTCTTCTCCTGCTGTATTTGTAGGATGGTGGCATCATCAGACTTTCCAAAGAGGAATGTACCTCTTTTAGTGAGTTTTCACAGTCTCCAAAAAGGGAACACCTCTCAAAGGAAACTGCACACACACACACACACACACACACACACACACACACACACACACACACACACAGTTTGCAGGATTCAAACCCCTACTTAACTGTGTTATGATACTGGAGAGAGACGCATTAAGACAGCATACTATTTGTTTTACTGGCTGGTTTCCATTCTCCTGCTGTATTTATAGGATGGTGACATCATCAGACTGGACACGGTGATGTGTGTACACTTTGTTTTATGCCATTCCAGGAATGGTCCATGTGGGTCAGCAGGTGTCAACAACTTGAACAAGACCTCAGAATCCTTACCTTGTGTGATCTATCTGTGGACACATTGACATTCCGTCATATGTCAACACATATTTATGCATAGCTTGTTGGTTTTGTGGATACTACATGTGTCTGGGATGTTGATAAAGGGCTATTCAAAGTCTATGTGACACATGTGTAGATGTGTTCATTGATGTATGTCCTGGGTGGCTGCCTTGCAAACAGTCTAGCATGTTTGGGAACCATGATCCACACATGAACATGCCACAGTTGGTAGGGTTGTGTGTATGTCAGCTTCCAATAGCTCTGTTTATGACTGCAACCATGATGGACTTGATGACCTTGCAGATCAGACCTCATAGGCGTACTGGACTTGACTTCCCATGGTGTGTTGTGCACCAACACTTGTGGGGAGTGTCATATGTAGCTGTGACACATTCAGTGGTTCCAAATCCTGTGTAGGGGGTGTGGCTCAGCTGACTGTTCAGGTGCATGATCTGTTTGTTCTGTAGTTTGTGCATGACACATATTGGGAATCAATGTATTCCACCTGCTGCCATGCTTTTGGCAGTGGGGGTAGCTGCTCATCCATTCTACATGTGATATCTCTTGGTATGTTGATGTGGACTATTGTCAGTGGGGGATGGGTATGTACATATGGGCCTGTCTCTCATGATGTTGGCATTGTCACTCAGGTACAGTTGTCCCTGACTCAGGACATATATGGGTGTACATTGATATTTATGACATAGCTGAAGGAGGTGTCATGATTCAGTCTGGACTCCTTCTCAGCTACTCTTTACAAAACACCAACGAACATGAGCACTAATCCCTGTTATACTCTTTTACATGCTTAACACCCTACTGATCCTTTGAGATCAGGCTACAGAGTATGTCATGATAATATCCTGGCATGTCCAGGGGTCGGTTTTGTGTGTACTCTTCAGTCCAGCTGGTGGATATTGTGATACTGACACAATGTCACATCTGCCTCATGTACACAGACAACCCTCTCCTCCTCCCGACAAACTCAGATATACGATGGAGATGCACCTATATAGACATACAGGGAGCTGAACTCTCTTGACTCATGACTGGCACAGTCTATCAGGTGGTGAAGGTAACCACACACACCACATATCAGTCTCACATATCCTCTAGCAACAGCACTCAAACCACATTAGCACACATAGGCATACTCAGATGCTGTAAATGTACTCTACCTAAGCAACAGAGATCTCCAAAGCACACACACACCTGCTACCCCACTACAATACCCACATATCACAATGTTCACAATGTCAGTGTGCCACACAGTCACTGCCCTTTGGGCTAAACAACACACCTAATACACCTGTAATAGGCGACACTTATTGTCAGACACACTGACGTACCACTCACCAGCCCTAACAAGGGAATAGTCACTTTGGGCTGTCTGTTGGGTGCCAGGATCTGCCGCATAACACAGGCAGTCAGGTCACTCCAAAGCAAGTACAAGACTGGCAACATCATTGTCCATGCTGATGTGTATAACCTCAGACGTTACTCCCTGGACCACATGACATGATACATGGAGGAACACTCTGGTCATGTAGCATAGGCCAGTATGACCCTGACCATGTCTAGCAACCCACTAATTATGATGTCACAGTATACGGACACACATATCACATTTAACAGTTGCCTAACAAATTTGTTTAATTCATAGGGGATACAGTGTCTGTCAGCGTATGGTGACATGCTCAACATGTCACGTAGCTTCACTATGGACAGCTTGCACCTGTCATCCTTGGACTTTGGAATGCTGGCTAAGGCTCTTGCTACCACCATAGTGCCTTTTCTAAGCAGGGCTCAGAAGACAAACCCACCTCCATAGACATTACAGGTTAAATGAAACTAAGGGTAATGCTGCTCAACAACAGTTGTGTTAACCTCATATTGTGGCCACTCAGGACTCTCCTCAGTATGAAGGATAGCAATATCTGTGCACTGACATACACCTGGTTCAGGCTCGCTTATGCACACCAGTACTACCAGGTTATGTTTCATACCATGCTGTCTGACAACAAGACTTGGAACAGACAACACAACTAGGGGGAGTATCCATATACATCACAGATACACACACCTCTGGGTTAGTAGCACTGCACAAAGCATCACAGACCATACATATACAACTACCATTGTGCAATACTGCCTTTCAGTTTGTTGCCTGCTACAGAACACACTCCCAAACTCAGGTACCACATTTGGCTTTTGTGGGAACTATGGAGAATATGAAGGTCTCCACAAACACCATTATATTGTGTGACTTCATATACACAAATATTGACTGGGGATACTACTCAAGCCCCGACACCCTCACCCAACAGTCGCTACAATTTGTGGACTCATATGCTATTGCACAACCAGTCAGCAAAGCCACAAGGGGGAATACATATTGGACCTGATCATCACCAACATGGGGACTCTATGTTCCACACCAGCGATATACCCCTCATTGGTAAGGTCAGAACATACATGTATCTCACAGGACATACATATACCCTCCACACACCCATCCGGGGTAATCTTGGTGAACTTCTCATGAGCCAACATCTCACTTCACCGAAGCAAGGTGGTATCCTTCAGAGATCCTGAGACAGTGGCATATATGGCTCACACTGCTGCATCCTTTACATGCACATTCTATGGACACCTAGTGGACTGCATGGATTGTGCTATCCCTAATAACAACAGGACCCACTACTACAATGGCAGGGGACCTGTCTGGTAGACCCCAGCCATTAATAAGCTGTACAACATCAGGAGGAAGCTACTACATGATAGAGCACAATCTCAGACTGGGAAGGCATCTGTGATCTGTACTAGCAGACAGCTGCAATCACTCATGGACTTTTCTAATGGCCGCTTCTACCAGACAATTGCAACAGACACATAGGACTATCACACGGCCTTCTTCAGTTATGTCAGGAATCTGGGTGGACACTCACTGATATGCTGTGAGTTACTGCATACTGACTAAACCTACCCTGAACCCACTGGCATTGCCTACATCCTGGCAAACAGGCTCAGTGCAGATGTCTCCCACCCATCCCCCCTAAGGAGCAACTATCCATCCCAACAGAGTATAACCTCCCTGACATCACACAGTAACAGGTGAGTGCTGCCCTCCCCACAACATACAACACAGTATCAATGTGACCAGATGGTGTCCCAGCCTGCATCATACACGAGCATCATGACAGATGCAACCCTCACATTACATCACTGTTCAATATTGGAGTTACCACAGGATATGTACCCAAGGAATGGCATACTGCGACAGTGGTCCCACTCCACAGAATTGGTGTCACAATGGACCACAGACATTATTGCCCTATAAGCCTATGTAGCCTGTTCTGCAAAGCTATGGAGCATATTGTCACAGGACTCATACACATAGACATCGGGAACCTACAGACACTGTGTCCTACACATTTCTGTGTTGTTGTGGGCAAATCTTGCCTCTTGAACCTGTTTATATTCTTTAAATGGCTAACAGGTCCATCGACATAGGGACGACTGTCCACACAGTCTACCTGAACCTTGCAAAACCCTTCAACACAATCACCCACTGGGCCATTATGCATAGGCTCACCAGCGTCAATATGGACACATATCTCACACAATGGATTGATACCTAGATCAGGGATAGCACCCACATGGTCAGAATTGCAGATATCATGTCTGACTATACACCAGTTACACATGGCATCCCACACAGCTTGGTCCTGGGACCTCTCTTGTTCAGTATATATTTGTCTTACGTACAGGCTACCACAGGGGGAATATGGCTGAACATGTTTGTTCTTGACTGCAAACTGGGTGCCATGCTCAACTCTCCAGCTGCCACATGCATACTCAATCAGGGTCTCACAGAGATGGATGACTGGTGCCTGAGCCATGGCCTACAGCTAAATGCCATTAGTTGCATAGTCATCCCCTTTGGGAATAACAACATGCCCACACATTACCACATAGGTAGTACTCCATTACATACCGTAGGAGTTGTTAGGGGTTTGGGGACATGACTTGTTCGTACTGTCACCTTTAACATTCACATTGCTAAAGTGGTTGGACACATCTTCTATGTGGGCCACCTTATCCCATATGGTTTCACATCTAGATTGAGTGAGGTCATTGTGCCCCTATACTCATCACATCCATGCTTGGTTACAATGCCACATTTGGGGTGTACCTTAACTGACACCTGCATCAACTCTACTGGCCACGGAAGGTCCTCACCAAGCAGATCTAGGGACTCACACAGATGCCCTGCATAGTTCAGATGCAGTAACTCCAGCTCTACTCAGTCGCTTACCACCTACTCAGATATGATGTGTGCCTGTTGTTTACAGATATACCCAACCCAGAATTACTGGACATGCTCCACCTCAGGATATCCAACTCCCTTGGAGCTACACACTCCAGGGACATTGTGGAGGGACACATTCTTATCCCAGAGGATCCACTCACTACAGAATATAATCCCAGTTTCACATAGGCCGAGCCACCCACTGACCACCTACTGGAGACATCTTAATGACTGTATGGGTGATCGTATATTTACCCCTGGGATATCTTCTGTGTCCCTGTTAGACAGAGGCACACTAGCCTAAACGTACATGGGCTATCTTGTGTGACCTACTATTCACACACACAGTGTAGCAATCTGACAGGGTTACGAATGCCAAACAAACTCTGGCTAGGCTTGTACATGCCCTAGGGCAGATAGCCTAGTATCGACCTCTGAACCTATGCTAATGTTCAAGATGCACAATGTTTATTGCTGATACTGTTTGCAGGTCTTTATCATCTTTGCTTTACCAGTTTCCATGTACAACTTTGGTATCTGTAGAACATATTTGATTATGACAGGGTTCCACTATATTATAGATGTGTCTGTTGTCATATAACTGTGTGCACAGGGTGGATTGCTGTATAGTGACAGGTTCCTGTGTTAACACATACAACTGCCAGATATGCGAGGCCCACTGCTGTACTCAGACATGGCCTAAGTGTGTGAGCATGCCCAGTTCTGCCATTCCATGTTTTGTTGCCTGACATTTGTCTCATTTATTCAAGTGTGTGAGCATGCCCAGTGTGATCCTTCAGTATGTTGCTATCTGAGGTTCACTACATTTGTTGATGTGTGCGAACATGACCAGTATTAACATTTATACTGTGTGTGTTGGAAGTCAGGTTCTGTTCTCACTGCAGGACTCACCTTTGTGTCATAACTTAACAAGGATTATGCTGTGCCTGCAAGGTTTCCATGGAATACTTTGCATAGACTTATCAACATTCTGTCATATAGGTGGACCACTGCAATACTGTCATGGTTTAGTGGTTCAGTACTTTGGCTATAGTGCACAGTATCCTGGGTTTGAGGCCCATCACTGCTTTATATTTTCATACTGAGCAGACCAGACTGCTTAAGGGCCTGTTAAGCAAATATGAGCATGTTGGCTTTTGTTCAGCTATGCCCTACTTAAACCAGGCTTGTCCGACATTGCTCAATATTCACCAACATTGCTGGATGTTGCCCAATATTACTGAACATTGACCAAAGTTGTGCTAGTTGGTGTGTGCGATTTTGTTTGCATATACTACATGATGGTAATTGTTGTTTAGCACTGCTTTATATTGCTTAACGCATGGCATTCATGCCTTAGGTGGTGCTGCAGGGCTGCCTATGTCGGATGCACATACTACACTCCCTACACATGTTGGGAAGCAGGTAGTGTCAACTTAGGCATCCCTTTTACTTTATGTGCGAGTCGGAGAGAGGTATCATTTCCAGAGTTCCTACTGAGCCAGTGTATGTGCTATGCGTTGACTCTTTGACAAGGCCAAAGCATACTGGGCATGCCTCCTTCTGCCTACTGGGGCAGGCTCAGGTTGCTCCTCCTCTGAGTCACACTCTTCCTGTGATGGCCTTGGCAATGGTGGGGGGCTGTTTGGCCCTGGCCTATGCTGGTCCTGCTGCAGCTGTTTTTGCAGGATCATATTATATAGCATAGCACATACCATGACAATTTGGGTACATGTAGTTGGTGAGTACTGCAAGGCTCCACCAGATGTGTCCAGGCACTGGAACCGTGACTTGAGCAGCCCAAACACATGCTCTATTACATTACGTGTTTGTGCGTGTACCTCATTATGGCATTCCTGTTCAGGTGTGTGTGCATTTCTGATGGGTGTCATCAGCCACGGCTCCAGTGCATAGCCAGCATCCCCCACTAGGTGACCACGTGGGATGTCCCCATTGGCAAGTGTCTGGTACAGCTGTGTCAGATGCCAGATATGGGAATCATGGTAGCTTCCAGGGCAGCCTGCACACATATTCAGTATTATGCCCTGGGCATCACACACGACCTGGTAGTTGATGGAGGGGAAGCCCTTGTGGTTGAAGTAGGCCCTACCCCGCTCGCCGACTGGTGCTTTGATGCATAAGTGCGTACAGTCTATTGCACCTACTACCTCAGGTTATTCCACTATTTGCTGGAAGAGACACATATTGCTGGCCAATACCTCATGGGAATTGGGGAAATATACATGATCACCGACATGTGCTGACATGGCATCCAGAAACTGGTGTAGTACCTTGGATTCTGATGCCTGTGATATCCCCATCATATCACCAGTTGGTCCCTGGAAGGTACCTGTTGCTAGTATTCTTAGGCCAACACATACCTTGGTTTCCACAGGGATGGGTTCCCCTCTGTTGGTTCTGTGTGAGAGGCATGGCATGCACAGCTCAACAATTTGCTGCAGGAGGTCTCTGTCCACTCTATAGTGCTCCACTATCTCCAGCTCATGTAGCCCCTGGTAGGTTACCCTGGGCCTGTACACTCTTCTCTGTCTCCTCACTGTGGGTTGTCCTGCAGCATTTCCATTGTCACCACCATCAGCATGTTGCATATGTCACCTTATAACAGCAATGGCAGCCCATAACATTTCTTTATCTCAGTAAAGCTTTTTCAATTTTCACTTCTATTAGCTTACTGCAGTGTCTCTTGTGAGAAACATAATGGACTGTTGTTTGCAGAGTTTTAAGTGCTAGGCTGGGCTGGGCTAGTGTACTGCCTGTGTAATTGCCTGATTCTGATTGTTTTCACCTGCTAGCTCTGCTAGTACTCCCTGGTAGCTTCCTACTATTTGTTGTGCTTCCTTTTTCCTTTCTGTTTCCTCACAGGGGGGAGCCGCGCACACAAGCGCAAACATGCACACAGCAGCTAACATGCGTGCACACATGCTTACACGGACTAAAACTTGCTTATTTGGGTTAAAACGCACACACACCAGCTCAAATGCACTTACAACTCTTTAAATAGCCTTATACATGCTTACTCCGACTTAAACGCACGCACTCACACTTACACGCCGCAAGACACTGTCTTACTCGGGTTTATACGCGCGCACACACTCGCATACCCACTTAGCAAGAAACTTTGGTGTTATCCACGGCATACACCTTCCATTTCTTGCCTTTCCCTAGCCTACCTGTTGACACACCTCTTTCCATGATGTATAAATGACAGCTGACACATGCCACTCTGCTCCAATGAGCTTCACTTCTTTCATACATACCCCCCTCATGATGACACCTATCTTCTACTCTGTTACTCCCCATATCCTACTCCTACACTCCACTGACTGTCCTCATTTGCTATGTAAACTTGCGATTCACTATCCTAACACTCATTTACATAGGATTGCCTACTAATGCTTGGTTACATGTCTTAGACTGAGCTTTCCCCCTTAGCAACTGCGACTCAGTGGCTATGTTGTCTTCAGCCTGCCATTCCCTTGCATTGTACATTAACAATTTCTATATAGTCCACATTTGTGGGTTTTAATTTTTAGTATTCTGTGTTTTAGAGCGCAGCCCGCTTATGCAGCGCTGTGTACGCTAAACATCGGAAATCGGCAAAAAAAAATTATTTTTATTTTTATATTGCATCAGGAAACATTTCCAATGGCCGTATATTTGGCCATTGGCATGCTTTCTGCACTGGATGCAACCTTTATTTGGAGCTGTCACGGCTCCGTTTTGCTATTTGCAGAATGGTACTCAGTTGTCAACTGAGTACATTTCTGCAAATAACACTGCTCTTACTCGGATAGGTACGGGTTTCCTGAATTGCAAATCTACCTCATTTGCATGCCCTTCACCTGCAATTGAGGTAATTTGCATATCCGTGCCCTGTCTGTGTAAGAGCCATTTTAGGAGCTCTCTTATACACCCCTACAGGCTGTTCCTGGATCGCTCGTCGGACATGATGGCTGCATGGAGTCTTACTCTACTCTTAGACACCGTGCAAGCCATCGTGAATCCGGCCCAAATACTACTATCTAACAATACTATGTTAAATTATTAAGCAACCATACATTATAATATACTTATAATGTTATTAGGCACAGTGTTAATACTTTATAAATAAAATTTTTGCAACTGTATAAAAAATTTGTATAATCTGTGTGTATAAAAATGAATATAACAGTAATCCTATCTTACTGTGCATATGTACCTACTATTATCTAGCTAACTACAATGTTAACGCAACTAAGTAAATAAACACCAAACCAGCGAATTCAGTCCAATGCAGTATAAAGTATGAGACACCAAGCAGTTGTTTTAGTGCTTTCATCCACTTTAATATTCCAGTGAACTTCTTCAGAAACTTCTTTAGTAACATAGGAATGACCACTAGAGCCGTTAAGGTTAGAATTAGTGAACATTTATTAGCCATCAAAAAGAAGGATTCTAACACCTTCTAAGACCAAAGACAGCAAAAATGCATTGTATAGGCATATATCAACACATTATAGTACACATTTTTTCAAATTTGGGATTGTTGATCAGATTAGGGTTGACCCACGAGGGGGTAATTTAAAAGCTCAGTTAAGTAAAAAGGAAATAATTTGGCAGATATTGACTGATTCTGTCAGAGAACCTGGTCTTAATGAATATATCACAATTAAACCTATCTTACAGTTGCGTTAACATTGTAGTTAGCTAGATAATAGTAGGTACATATGCACAGTAAGATAGGATTACTGTTATATTAATTTTTATGCACACAGATTATACAAATTTTTTATACAGTTGCAACGATTTTATTTACAAAGTAGTAACACTGTGCCTAATAACATTATAAGTATATTATAATGTACGGTTGCTTAATAATTTAACATAGTATTGTTAGATAGTAGTATTTGAATATGACAATGCTATGGTTTTAGGATTTTGTATAGAATATTTAGCAAGTTTATTATGTTAGCTTACAAGTCTGTATGAAGTTTTTTAGATCACATTTTCAATGATACTAGCCCCGGGATTCATGAAGCTTGCACCAGGCGCAGGCGTAGCGTAGGCGGTATAATGCCAAATATGGCCGCCGAGCGATTCAGGTACGATCCAATTCCACGTGCACTACCGGTGTACGCCAGATCTGCGCAGCTCCCAGCGTAGGTGTGCAAATCACCCCATGCGCCGTACTGTAGCATGCAAATGAAGGTACATATCGATTCATGAAGTGGTGTAGGCGTAGCGTAAGCCTACAGAAATGTAAACCAAAAAAAACAGTTTACATGTTGACAAACAAAACATCGTAGCCACGGAAGTGGACCAGACTCCTGTATAACAAAGTTAACATATGCCAGTCACTAAATATACAGCTAATAGCATAAGAAAAGATGCACAACACATACAAAATAACATTTAATGTCATGGCCACAGTAATGCAAAGGACAACCGTAGGGCATGTGTGTGCAAACGGGAACACAAGGAAAATATATACAAATGTCATAAACTAGCAATGTAACAAAAATCATGATTTCACCATAATAGTCAATGGTATGCATGCTACATCACAACCAAGCTGTAAGGGTTGCTAAGGGCCTGTGACATCGTTCGGCACAGTAACTATGAATTAGTAGTCAATGCCATGCAAATGAGGCAAGTAATAGTGAATCCCAAACGTCCCGCTGGCCTAAGGATGTACAATACGGCGCAGCGCTACAACACCGAGGAGTGGTCTGTAGGAATACATGACATCAGCAGTGGGGTGTGCCACTGCAGCTGTAAGCACATTGGAGCAATGCAAATCCAGGCTGCCCATTGCTAAGCAAAGCCGCAGGACAGGGGCATGGATGTAGATATAGCTTTGTTCAGCTGAGAGCACACATGGTGCCCGAAAGCGCATGTGTACATGGATGAAAACGTGCCCGAATCCCAGTAAGCAGACACACGCGCCGCACACCACAGCCCAAAAAGGAAGTTTAGGGGAAAACAATAAGGAAATGCTACAGTAGGGTAATTGGAGTACAACCGAGCAATTAACACCTATTAACTCATAGTGGGTAATTGACGCCAGCTAACAAGACTGCTAGTAGCAACCTGCAGAACAGGATAGAGGAGGTGTCAGATTGCAAAGAAAGGAGAACTGTAACCACCGAGCAAAGCAAACCTGCAGTAGATTGGCAATAGAACACATTTGGCAAGACAATCCTGGTTTGGGAAAGTACAAAACAAGAAAGCAGGCTGCTGGATGCATGCCAGACAATGGGAGGGGAATCGTTAAGAAAAGTGGAGGCAAGGGAAAGAGGTAATCCATGGCAGCTAAATGTAATATAACACCAAAGGCAGCACAATAGCAGTATCCGCGGTAAAACACAAGATACCCTGCAGCTCCTAATGTACATACACACCCTATGACATCATCAGTGTTCAAAGCACACTAGTATAAAGTGTGAAGGCACCTCACACACACTTGTGTATTCCCAAACACTGCACCATCGGTGTAAACAGATGGGGAACTTTTACAATGTACATGTTGGGAGCTGCCATAGCTGTGATTCATCAGCATGTGTTAGAGACTGAAGGTGTTGTGAAGGATGATGCTGACAACCACCTCAGGCCCCGGTGGAGAAGAGTGTTCAGACCAAGGGTAACCTACCAGGGGCTACATGATCTGGAGATAGTAGAGCATTACAGGGTGGACAGAGACATCATACAGCAAATAGTTGAGCTTTGCTGGCCACACCTGAGAGCCAGAAACAACAGAGGGGAACCCATCCCAGTGGACACAAAGGTATGTGTAAGCCTGAGAATACTAGCCACAGGTACCTTTCAAAGGCCAACTGGAGATATTATGGGGATCTCACAGGCATCAGCATCCAGGGTACTCCACCAGTTCCTGGATGCCATGTTACCACATGCCAGTGAGCATATATACTTCCCCTGAACTCAGGAGGAGTTGGCCAGCAATATGCATCTCTTCCACCATGTGGCACACTACCCGGAGGTACAGGGTGCAATAGACTGCATGCACATACATATCAAGTCACCACCCGGAGACCATGGTAGGCGCTACATAAACCACAAAGGATACCACTCCATCAACTGCCACGTCATGTGCAATGCCCAGGGCATTATCATGAATGTGTGTCCTGGCAGCCCTGGAAGCTACCATGACTCCCACAGCTGACATGCCTCACGGCTGTATCAGGTATTTGTCAGGGGGGACATCCCATATGGCTACCTTGTGGGGGATGCTGGCTATGCACTGGAGCCGTGGATGATGACTCCCATCAGAAATGCACACACACCCATGCAAGAACACCATAATGAGGCACACGCACAAACCAGAATCATCATAGAGTGTGTGTTTGGGATGCTGAAATCACAGTTCCGTTTCTTGGACATATCTGGTGGAGCCTTGCAGTACTCTCCAGGCACGTGTGCCCACATCTTCATAGTATGTGCCATGCTACATAATATGATCCTACGGAAACATCTGCAGCAGGGACATAATGGTGAAGACCCTCACAGCCCACAGCAATTGCCAAGGCTATCACGGGCACAGAGGGATTCAGACCATGAACAACCTGTGCCAGTCCCAGTACGCAGATGGAGGCATGCCCAATATGCCCATGCCTTGGCAAAGAGGGAACGTATAGCACATACACTGACAGTGTAGGCCCCTACAGACTGACACACTTCTCCACCTGCGCACACAGTAAAATGGAAGGCATACACACGACCACCTGCAAATTGTAATGTATAGGTGGCCTACTGTGTGAATCCTACATAGGCAGCCCTCAACTATTGCACACACTACAGCTATTGGAACAAGGAAAGTCAACACCTGAACAGTAAACGAAGCTAACAGCATATGTTGATACTGTATATATAGGTGTCTAGGTACATTGGTAGGTACATGCCCGATTGTCAGAGGCTATGCAGCAGCCTAGGCAAAATGTGTCTGTTATCACCACCCCATCGGTCAACCAACTGTCCCTCTGTGGAGCAGAGCCAATATCGGATCCACGTGTGTAATCACTGTTCCCCACCTACTCTGCATGGATTCCCCGGTGTGTTAATGAGGGCCTCCATATAATGTAATTAGGGATGTAGTGCCAAAGCATGGGGAGTACCCATGACAGGTATCCATCACCCCAGCATTCTCCAGTTATGGTTGTGTCAAGGTGTAGAACATGACAGTGTGTGGCTCACTCTGACATAGATTCCCAGTGCTGGAGCACATCCATTAAACATCACTTGGGCATACCATGAAGTGGTATCATCCATATGTAAACAAACTGAGTTACACATTTGACTGCAGTATGGAGGAACAGCTGTAGTACAGTCCACATACAAAACACCATTAACACCTGTACAAACAACAGATAACCAAGTGGTAAAGCCACTGACTGTGTCGTGTATGTACCCAGTTCCACGTCATGCAAGGTCTGTAACGTAATCCCGATGGCACGAATAATGGATGTTGGATGTGGGTCATTAGAGCACGTGTAAGCACATGTTAGCGGGTTAAAGCGGCGGCAAGTGACGGTAAGCATCGTTTAAACAGGACTACATGGATATGCGAAAACAGGTTTAAGCTTAGCAGAATTCCGCGCAGATCACTTTCAAGGATGTCCAGAACAGGTCAAACCAGCATTATTCAGTCATGTACTAACAGTGCCTGCTCTGAGAGGTAAAACAACCACTGGCAGGGTAGAACACGCAACCATGTACACACTCACCTACCACCAAGCTACCCGAGATGTACCAACGGCAGGTGTGTATTGTGACAGGTTAGAACACAAAAGTGCGGGGTTCAGCAAACAGAATACACCGCCATGTACCCAACGAAAAGTGTGCACTCTCTCCTTCTCCCTGTATATATATATATATATATATATATATATATATATATATATATATATATATATATGTAATAGGTATAGAAAGGGTGATAGAGAGATGTATGTCGATATATACAGAAATACATATAAATGCGAATATAAAGACAGGTTAATGACATGTACACAACCATGGAGATATAAATGAATAGGATACTGCCAACTACTGAATGCTTTACATACCGACACACGTAATCATGAGGCTGAAAGACCGAAAGATCACAGTACCTGAACAGTATAACCGCGAGTAATATTATCACAATGTCAATGGACATTTAGTTATCGCCGCCAGTGCTGCGGTCCAGGTAAGTACTGTGTATAAGTGTGGTTCTGATTGCTGTAGTGTGTGTAAGTTTGTGTTAAGAGTGCGGTGTGTGCTTCCATGGGACTGTAATGTGTGTGTGTGTGTGTGTGTGTGTGTGTGTGTGTGTGTGTGTGTGTGTGTGTGTGTGTGTGTGTGTTTGCATCATGGGTCTGTTCGTGCAAACTCGGAGGTAGATTATTACAGTAGTTATGGTCATATCCGGCCTTAAGCATACGGTTACCACCTGTTCCACTTTGAGAGGGACAGTCCCTCCTTGGGCAGGTGTGTCCTGACAACAAATTTTAAAAAGGGCAAATGTACCGTGATTGTAGGACATAGTGATGTCCGATATATTAAGTAATAGTTGCATGAAATAGTTATGTCCATCTCTCAAATATGTATATTGTACAAGAAACATAATAAGCAGCTAAAGTGCTACAAGAATAAAAGGTTCAATGTAGGGCAAAAGTAAGTTCTATCCTTTGTACTGACAGTGTTTGTGTCGGCCTCTAAACCCTGATGTGTGCCCAGCAAATGTCCCAATATGGGCAATTGAAAAGGTGGCAACCCAAGACAAAGAGTAGGAGTCACCAACACAACAGCAATGAGTGCAAATACTTGCGATAGAAATACACACGACAGCTTTCATGTAGCAACAGTTCAGTACATATTGATGTATTTGGGAGGGATTGAAGGATCAACATCACCTGCATGCTATGTAGGAACCAATTAAAACAATGGTTTAATGACTAAGCCTGCAATAACCATAGTATTAGGCTACTAAATGACAGTTCTTCAATTAGGGAAGAGGCCCCCACACACATATGGAATATGTATAAATGCAGTCCCCACAAACCTTTATCTGCTATGTACACCCACCTACATCTGCCCACACGAAACAATTGCAATACAGACTGTAACAACATCACAAACATCCACTCACTCAATGACATATGCAGAAGTGTTAACATACCTTGTGAGAGACACACTTGTAATGGCGCCATGTGAAATCATTGCTGTTGTACAATGGAACAGATGCCGATGTTACAGGTTTCATTTGCAATAGACTCATATCAGATGGTTGAGATAACAGCTACACTCACATGTAGAACTGTTTACTCTAGCCGTCACACACAATCCACGGGGGACATGATTTCAAAGTATCTGGGTCTCTCCATATAGCTGTTGCAATTCACAATACAATACATCCATACCGTTCCCTCGAAGGTAGGGCAAAAGGACAACACCCAAGTGGAGTATTCAATTATACACCACTGTTGCCATGTAATTGGCCAATGGAGTAGCTGCACAGCTGATGTGCATGTAATAATTTACTCCAGAACACCAATTGGTGGCAGGATACCACATGTTACAGGTATCACGTATAAAGCGATGGCTTGCCATACATTCAAACCATATGCTCATACCATTGAATAGTTTAAAGAGGAAAGGTGTAACACAGATATTGTATACTCGGACCACTAAGAAGGTATGTAGAACACTCAGTATGTTAGTGTATGTAGTGCCTGCTCTGTATAAATGAAAGTGTATGCAATGCAGACAGTGGGAAAAGGTATTATGTAGTGATGTCTTGTTGAGCATAGTAACGCTTATAGAAATTGTGTGTACTGCTGTGGGCCACAAGGTAAACACTTCAGACACCACAAGGGATGCTACATAAGGGCTTTAAACATAACAATTCCACTCCAGCCGCTGTTGGCGGTAGGGTATGCCCAACAAGTATGTGCCATAACAGGGGATAGCATATGTCGATATACAGTAACAGTAGGCATATGTATGGGCGTATAATAAGAATAACATGCCTAAAGTGGTCCCGCTGTGCAATTATGCTTTGCATCATGGGATATGGTTTCAAATATGTGTAAAGTACAGTATTGTAGGTAGATAAGTCAAATATTTTACATAGCATGACTGGTATATTATGCAAACATAAGGTATGTGTATTGGACTGTACAATACACATTAACAGGATACATATGTCTTGTAGTCACCAGACAGTGTAACAGCATGATAGCTCATTGAAATGGAAGAGCTACTCAATTATCCATGCACAAAGGACATGTAATAGCATCATAGATTCACAGTTAGGTACTATGCTGTCTGGCCAAGTCCATTTGTAAGCCCTAATACAGTGTTGTCACTGGCATCACCTCCCTAGGTTACTGTCCTGTGCCTTTGAACAGCATAGCCATTTGTTTCCTGCACCTGTGTACAGTACAGCCATTGCAGTAATCCCTGGCGTACGTCTGTCCCCCATCCACCCATCGCGGTACCTCATGAAGAGTGCTAGTGAGGGTCCCTGTCTGATGTACATAGGAATCATGTTCCAAAGCATAGTGAGTGTCTGTTTCAGGAATGTATCCCTCCAGCACGTGCTACTCATCATAGCATTTGGGTACATATCCCAGAGCATGTAGCTCTTAGTGGCCTTTGCTTATGTTGCTTATGTGGAGCATATCCATCAATATTGGTGTGTACATGGGCCTTGTATGTTCAGCAGAGGTCACCTCCGAGTATGCAAATTACTACAGTTGGGGTTCCAGTAGTTGTGCTGCATATGTCATCCTTTGGAGGTGAGTAATACTGTTGGTGTGTTAATGTTGTGGTATTTAAAGCCATTGCTGTCCCATAAGGTACACCCCAAAGGGGGTGTTGTACCCCTGAATGTGTTTCATAAGTCAGGAGTATAGAGGTACAATGGCAGGCTTTGTTTTGGCTACAAACCAGTACAGGTTATGGTGGCCATGTAGAAGGATATCCACGCCCTCTTGGCAATAGGTTATCAAAGGAGTGGGTGCTATCTTTGTGCGTAGTATGACCCCTTATAATGTCTCATGTATGTAGGGGACCACCACCTATGTGATAGTCACAGGGTGATTGTTGTAATCCAAAGGGTATGTCTATGCACCGTCTGCCATGCTGCTTGAGGCCATGTTACTGATGGCAGGTATCCGTCACAGTGATATCCGTATGGAGGGTGTGTATATTAGCTGGTGAATCAATCATGGCCCCTAGTTTGCAGTCGTCTGAAACCTATTCAGGGAAAGTCTTTCTGTGCTGTACTGTACCTCAGGAAGTACATAATGAACATGAGGGTCCCTATGACTGAGGACTGGGGTATGCCAATTGTAAGTGATGTATGCTACCCTCACCGTGTGTATCCTGTTCGTGAGCCACTGTGCATAACATCCCAGGATGTATGGGTTGCTGTGCAGGTGGATGTGTATAGTGACAATACCAGAATGGTGAATGGTGTTGAAAGCCAATGAGAGGACAAGGTAGGCTGTGTGGACCCCCATACCATCATCTACAACCTTGGTAACTGTCTCATGGGACTCCACCAGGTTTACAAGCCATGTTGTGGACCTAACAAATCCAACCTGGGTGGTATCAAAGGTGTGGAGACCAACAATGTCTCTGTGAAGGACTTCCATGATGATGTTCTCAATAGCTTAGCAGAACAGTCTAGTCAGGTGTATAGGGCAATAGTTCCTCTGGTCCATTGTGGCACCACCTCTGTGGGTGGAAAGTTT